>NC_092255.1:2063166-2065666 GCF_036320965.1 Panulirus ornatus | reverse complement strand
CTCCCGCTCTCTCTCTCTCTCTCTACCGTCTTTATCTCTTTCTTTTTTTTATTCCTCCCACCCCAGCAGCAGCAGCAGCCAGCGCCGACTTGTCTCTTTATTTAGTGCTTTCGACTCGAACAGAGTTAGCTTCCAGGCTCAAAGGAGAAAGAGGGAAACAACGAACAAAGACAAGCTCTTCAGATACCAGACTTGGAAGCGCTGGGGGTTGCCGCATTCCGACATTTGCAGAAAAGGACAGCTTTAGATATCACTTAAAATTATCTCCAATTTCGACCCTTTGCCAAAGATTGTAGTGATTTATTTTAGATGAAACATATGCAATATTTCGATTTGATTCAACTAGTCATGTTTGGTAAAATATAAAATTAGTAAAATTCTCCATTGAACATTTTTCGGTAAGAGTGTTCCGTGCTGGCAAAAACATCGACTCCCGAATTTTACTTCACGAATAGAATTTTATATCTATAACGTCCAAATCATCAATTTACTAAAGTTTATCATAAACTCGTTCATCAAAAGCGAATTTCGTCAATGAGGTATTCGAAAAAGCTGTGTATATTGATTTAACGGATGGAAATAAATTACGGGCGAAGACTAAGTTCGTCATAAGACATGTCTGCCATCACAGTCTGTGGTTCTTAAGACAAGTGAAAACTCTCCCTCCACTCTCCCTCCCTCCTCCACTCTCCCTCCACTCTCCCTCCCTCCTCCACTCTCCCTCCTCCACTCTCCCTCCACCACTCTCCCTCCACCACTCTCCCTCCTCCACTCTCCCTCCTCCACTCTCCCTCCTCCACTCTCCCAAGCCGGTATGAGGCTAGTCATATCGTCTATGCAGTACAATGCCCTAAAAAGATATATAGAAAAAAAAAATATATATTGACGCGTTGACTTCACCACACGACCCCTATCTACTTCTTATCTATCTAGTATCTGAGATAATGAAGCCCTGGCCCACCCTCCCTCCCCCCCCTCTCTTATCTATCTAGGTATCTACGATGATGACCACACGTCTACGGCCACCCGTGTTCTCTTGGTGTTCTAGTGAACAGATGATGTTCACACACGGGGTCTTGTGTGTGTGTGTGTGTGTGTTCTCCTACACGTGTCCTAACCTTGTCTATATCGTGCATGTTGTTGTTGTTGTTGTTGTTGTTGTTTTTGTTGTTCGCGAACGACTAAATGATTTACCCGAAATAGACAGTGGGGGAAATAGACAGTGGTGGAAATAGACAGTGGGGGAAATAGACAGTGGGGGAAATAGACAGTGGGGGAAATAGACAGTAGGGGAAATAGACAGTGGGGGAAATAGACAGTGGGGGAAATAGACAGTAGGGGAAATAGACAGTGGGGGAAATAGACAGTGGGGGAAATAGACAGTGGGGGAAATAGACAGTGGGGGAAATAGATTACGGAAGACAGAAAGAAAGATTTAGGTATAAAATAGATTAGAAAATTTGTTAGACAAAGTCAGTTTCAGCTCCATATCGTCTGTTGCCCCGTTGTTCCCCCTCTGTTCCCCCTCTGTTGCCCCTCTGTTGCCCTTCTGTTCCCCCTCTGTTGAACTCGTTGCTTCCCCCTCTGTTGTGTTGTGTTGAGGGGCAACAGACCGGCTCTCTCTCTCTCTCTTGTTTCTCTCCCACGTACTCTCTCTCTCTCTCTTGTTTCTCTCCCACGTACTCTCTCTCTCTCTCTCTCTCTCTCTCTCTCTCTCTCTCTCTCTCTCTCTCTCTCTCTCTCTTGTTTCTCTCCCACGTACTCTCTCTCTCTTGTTTCTCTCCCACGTACTCTCTCTCTCTCTCTCTCTCTCTCTCTCTCTCTCTCTCTCTCTCTCTCTTGTTTCTCTCCCACGTACTCTCTCTCTCTCTCTCTCTCTCTCTCTCTCTCTCTCTCTCTCTCTCTCTCTCTCTCTCTCTCTCATATCCTTATTCTCTGCCATCATCATCACCGTGTGTGTGTGTGTGTGTGTGTGTGTGTGTGTGTTATTTTCACTATATTTATTCGTCTTCTCCCGATCTTTCTATTTTCCTCTTCTCATAATTCTTCCTTATACCATAAGTCTTCCTCTGTCTTCCTTTGTCTTCCTCTATCTTCCTCTGTCTTCCTTTGTCTTCCTCTATCTTCCTCTGTCTTGTTCTATCTTCATCTATCTTCCTTTGTCTTCCTCTATCTTCCTCTGTCTTGTTCTATCTTCATCTATCTTCCTTTGTCTTCCTCTATCTTCCTCTGTCTTGTTCTATCTTCATCTATCTTCCTTTGTCTTCCTCTATCTTCCTCTATCTTCCTCTGTCTTCCTTTGTCTTCCTCTATCTTCCTCTGTCTTGTTCTATCTTCATCTATCTTCCTTTGTCTTCCTCTATCTTCCTCTATCTTCCTCTGTCTTCCTTTGTCTTCCTCTATCTTCCTCTGTCTTGTTCTATCTTCATCTATCTTCCTTTGTCTTCCTCTATCTTCCTCTATCTTCCTCTGTCTTCCTTTGTCTTCCTCTATCTTCCTC
>NC_092255.1:2023166-2058166 GCF_036320965.1 Panulirus ornatus | reverse complement strand
TACGGGGAGGGAGTTGTACACTGGTGGGGCCCCCATCTCTTGTACTGTACGGGGAGGGAGTTGTACACTGGTGGGGCCCCATCTCTTGTACTGTACGGGGAGGGAGTTGTACACTGGTGGGGCCCCATCTCTTGTACTGTACGGGGAGGGAGTTGTACACTGGTGGGGCCCCATCTCTTGTACTGTACGGGGAGGGAGTTGTACACTGGTGGGGGCCCCATCTCTTGTACTGTACGGGGAGGGAGTTGTTCACTGGTGGGGGCCCCATCTCTTGTACTGTACGGGGAGGGAGTTGTACACTGGTGGGACCCCATCTCTTGTACTGTACGGGGAGGGAGTTGTACACTGGTGGGGCCCCATCTCTTGTACTGTACGGGGAGGGAGTTGTACACTGGTGGGACCCCATCTCTTGTACTGTACGGGGAGGGAGTTGTACACTGGTGGGACCCCATCTCTTGTACTGTACGGGGAGGGAGTTGTACACTGGTGGGGCCCCATCTCTTGTACTGTACGGGGAGGGAGTTGTACACTGGTGTGTGTGTGTGTGTGTGTGTGTGTGGGCACCACAAGCACATAACCCCCTCCCAGTGGTACAGTCCCATCCCAACCATTGTGGACATCCCCCCCCCCCTTCTTATATCCCCCCATGGTCTATGAACAAATATATATTTGTTCGTATATTTCCTGTCTTTGGCCGAGGATGGTCAACGAACCGTGTTTGGATGGTTGGGCTATAGGCCTAACAGCCGCCGGGGTCATTAAGGTCGTCAGCGTCAAGCCATAACCACCCATCAGGTGTTCTAGATAATTCTTAAACCATACACACACAACCATCATCATTTCTTAATATATACTATTATACATTATAGATTTATACACTTGTATATACGTGACGGGGTTATACAATAAAATACATCAGCTTTTGGGATTATTTATTTAACTATCTCTGGTATTATTAATGTTATTTTTATCATTTATCAGTTAGTGTTAATTTCCCGAGTGCAAAGTCATTTTATGTTTCTAAGTTCATCATTACAGGAAGGCTGAGACAGGCTGGGCTGGTCCAACATGGGGTTAGGCCAAAACGCTTCTGTTTTTAGACTTACCGACGCCTATTTGTGACATTAATGCCATCTAGTGGCGGGGTGCCGTACTACCCTATGTTATGTGCAGTACACGGTAATGTGAGGTGTGTGGCAGGGCTGGGTTGGTATGCCACTTGCAAGTCTGGGTAAATATTTAGCGGCGAGGGAACCTTGTGAGCTGCCTATGGTCGTCCACCTCACACAACAGTGACCCTTTTTTTGTGTTAATTATGTAAGTAATGAGCCGCTGTGGATCGCGTGAGTAATACAGTGTGTTGTGTACGGTACGTAGTATTGCCTCTGGGTGCTTAGGGGTTAATTGAAGCGCGATAGACGGGGTTAAATGAGAGAGATTACGAATGCCCGCCATCCATATTTTGCCTCGTACGTTTCATGGAGAATATTTTACCAGAATAATTTACCAGTTGGTTATGTCTTCACCCTCAGCCCTGGCTGAGGAAGCCATCAGATACTGAGGATGATTTTAACACCTTGCTACATCCGATGTGAGTGAAGGAGAGATTTGTAGCAAGATATAAGTACATTAACAGAGATGTAGGTGAACCTGCCAGCCATGTTATAGAGTGAAGGTTGTTGTATAGCCTTGTCATCCCCCGAGGATGCTGAAGTGTCAGACGCCATGACATTATCATGAGACTTCCTGGCCTATGTAGTCATGATGGTTCACAACGGTAGTTAGGAGCAAAAACAAACAAACAAACACTTGTGTTGTCAGTAGATATGTGGTAATACAACCCACATTGAACCACCTTGTGTTACAACCAAATGTTGATCACTATATTGACCCGAGAACAATACATGTTCCGGTGTATTTCATTTCTCAGTAATTTGAAGGCTTCTTCTGTGACCTAGAGTCACACAGATTATTATAATTTGTACTACTAAGTTTAGTTCAGAATTATATAAACTAATGTTGTTACAACTTAACGTACATAATGTTACAACTTACCCCAGTGTTGTGACCAAGTTGGAAATAACCACAACCAGCATAAACATGTATGCAATGGAACTTAGTACATTTTTTTTGTGTAAAGCTAAATTTTTATAAACGTTTTGGTGATAAATGTTCAAGTTAACCTCACCCCCATTAAATATATATATATATATATATATATATATATATATATATATATATATATATATATATATATACGAGTGAGCGTGGACTTACATGGAGACGTCAACACTAGGCTTCGTAGCCTAGTGTTGACATCCGCTGCTCACACGAAAATAATTTAGGCTCAAAGTCTACAGCCAACAGTCCATTACGTGATTATATATATATATATATATATATATATATATATATATATATATATATATATATATATATATAATAATAATAATAATAAAACTGGGCCAAATTAACGATAGAGTACGACTGTTTTCCTACATCTGGTGTGGCATGTGTAATTTACCATATCATGATCCTCATTTTCGGATGGCTATTGTGGGCTGAGGGAAGTATGATGATGATAATGATGATGATGATGATGATTATGACGATGATAATGATGATAATGATGATGATGATGATTGAGACATTTCCTAACTATACATCATAGTGAGAGATCATCATTCGAATCTCTAGCTAGCAAATTATGCAGACGTTTTCATGCAATTATAGATTAATGACTTGGTAGATATCATTGTAATGAATTGTACGTGATGACTTGGTCATAAATGAGAGGTGCTTTCAGCGTACATAAGATTAACTGTAATAGTATTAATGATAATGTTATTAATGATAATTAGAGCGATTATGTCACTAATGCTCACAATTAGTAAGACTAATCGTGTAATTTAACTTTGTTCCCGATTCTGTTACAGGGAAATACACAGCGGGGTTACCTGCACTGCAGATGGATACAGTGACCTAACCACACACAGACACACACACACACAGGCTTCGCGTTGACCTCCTGACCCTTGACCTTCCAGATTGCGGAGCTCCGGCACAAAATTCGAAGGTCAGTCCCTGAACCAAATTTTTTCCCTGCCTGTCTGCATCCATTATTAAATCAGGGCGCTAACAGACAGACAGACAGACAGACACACTCACAGACAGACAGACACACAGACAGCATTGGCAGGTGCTGGAAGCCTACCTCTTCCCACAGTTCCATGTTAAATAGGGTCACTGAAGAACTGGGTCAAACGATGGTAGAAATAGGGTTTTGATTTTTTTTTTTACACATTTAGAAATGTCCTTTTGTATCATAATTTATATATATATATATATATATATATATATATATATATATATATATATATATATATATATATATATATATATGTTGATCTTGGGAAAGTAACTATGTTTCACGAATATTTGTGTAAGTGAAGTGTGGGAAGCAGCGAGTAAAGTGATCATG
Organism: Panulirus ornatus; assembly: GCF_036320965.1. NCBI lineage: Eukaryota > Metazoa > Arthropoda > Malacostraca > Decapoda > Palinuridae > Panulirus > Panulirus ornatus. The sequence continues at coordinate 2,054,685 of NC_092255.1, read as the reverse complement.
CTCTCTCTCTCTCTCTCTCTCTCTCTCTCTCTCTCTCTCTCTCTCTCGCCACCGAGCGCCACCCCCGTCTGTTATAATTCGCCCAAAAATATGATCGTAGTTACATTTGAAATTACATCGGGAAGAAGAAAGAAAAAAAAAGAAAAATAGCAGTGGAGGAAAATGTGTAGCGAAAAGGTATTATCTGGTAATTTTATTTTCTTGAAAAAAAAGAAAGTTTATTTACGTTTGTTTTTAGTGTTTTAGTTTTAATATTTTTATTCTTCTAAATATATTCTCGTACCCAATCTCTGTTTCTGGAACCTTCTCGATATATATCTTTTTCCCCATCCTGACCTCTTCAGCGTATATTATGAACTCTAATTGTTCAGTTGTTCAGCCATATTTAGCAACAAGACATTAAAGACGAGGTATTTGATAGGAGAAACTTAAAAGAAAAATGGAAGGTTCAGACTATCGAGGTTCGAGTGGGGTGGGGGGGGGGGGGGAAGAGGACAGCTGCCAGGCATTTTCTGTTGTAAACATGTAAGTAAAAACGGATCATGTGTTGCCATCTTGTCTGGAGGAGGAAAAGGAAGGCAAGTGAGAATGAAAGGATTATATTCCCTCGTTTTTAGCTGATTGGATGAGGGTTACGTAATACTGAATACAAACGTGTTTTTTTTTTTTTGTTCAAATGTTCTTTATTTGTTCATTCTCGTTAGGGATTTATGTACCGGATTAATTGAAGCCTTGCTCACCCCCCCCCCACGGTTGATTAACGCTAGGATTGATCAACTAGGAAAGATTAATAGGAAATTTATATGGTTTGCGGTACCACTGCTTCACACCGAACCCGCAAAAAAATTACATGCGTTGAGAAGCGTAGTGAAGCATTTTGTTACGGTCGTCAGATATCAAAGAGAATTAATGATACACTCTGAAATATATGATATGGTAGTTACGCGAAACAATGGTGTGGTAGTTAGGAGGGGTTTAGGCCTAACGAATGCCAGGTTAAGTGCGTCAGTTAAAATTACGAATCGAAAACTCTTGAGTTCCTTCGTGTTTGTATGATTCTTGTACTATACACATCCTCGCTACGTGTGTGTATAACACTTCTACACACACGGCTACAGGGGTCCCGGGTTCAATCCTGGCTGTTGAAGGTTTGTATGTTCTATGAAGGTGCGCGTTCATATACACTTTGTTCGTATATATATATATATATATATATATATATATATATATATATATATATATATATATATATATATATATGTTTTGGACAATCACATTTTTACCAAATGGCGTCCTAGTTTCGTCTCTTCGATGAATATCAACTGACTTATATTTCTCTCTTGCGTCTCCCCTTATGATGTGATTATTACTCGAAAGTGCACTTGGGAACTTATCGTGTTTCATTTTCCCCGTGGACTCATAGGAATATATATCACAGCTGTGATGCAGAAGTGAGGTGATCAACAGGATGGTCAGCAACAACATAGTTTACCTGAAAGTGGAAAAAAATTCCGGTCTATAATAAACGCTGTAAATTCTCAAAGTTTTGATGATAGTGATGATAACGAACAAGATAGAAAAAAAAAAAAGGGTTTCTTAAACAGAGTGAAATAGTTTGGGTTATTTGAAGTTGGTCGTGAAAAAGAGATTCATGGAAAGATAAATTATTTGAAGCGAGTGTTAGGGGGAAAAGTCAAGGAATATGACTTAAAAATCTTCATAAAAATGGGCAAGAGAAAGAGTCATCCGTAGATTGTTTAGAAAATGGGTAGATGGTCAGGAAGTAAAAATAGGTAATCCGTTAACTTTAAATTGGATCATAGATTTTGATCAGTAATTGAAGAAAAAATGGGGATAAACTTAATCAAAAATCTTAGAGGAACACAAGTGAATCACTTGCTCAATAGGTTAAAGAGAAAAATGGGTCGTCCCAAAACTTGATGTAAGTGTAATGTTTGTAAATAGTAAAGTATAAGTGTAGCCAGACCTGAAATGGTTGGGTTGGAAGCAGTGTAGCCAATCTTGCAGTTACGTAGGTGGGTGCGGGTGGGTTGGAAGCAGTGTAGCCAAGCAGGTGGGTGCGGGTGGGGCCCACCGTGGTGGGTCTTGACCGGACCAGTGACCTTTTGACAGCTTATCTGGGGGTGTTCTGGGGGACATGTGACCTTTATCCAGCACAGCTTGCTTGATCATGTGGGGGTGGGTGGGTGGGTGGTGGTGGAGTAAGGTGGTGGGGACTGGAGAAGGTGGACTCTCTCTCTCTCTCTCTCTCTCTCTCTCTCTCTCTCTCTCTCTCTCTCTCTCTCTCTCTCTCCCCTTGCACACCACCACTATAAATATACCTGGTTTTCCCAGAGTGTGTACGTAATTTCGCGGTAAACGTTGGAAAAGTTTGGCGTGATTTGCGAGTCCTGCTCAGGTTAGTATTATTGTTATTATTATTATTATTATTTATTTTTGTAAACTCGCCTGTTGTTCTGTTGTCTTATGTCTACTCGTATCTCCCTCTATAATTACCTTCTCTTTCCTCATATTTCTCGACTTCTAACTTTCTGTCAAGAGAGAGAGAGTGTGTCTGTTTCCCTGGCCTCCTATGTCCTATATATATATATATATATATATATATATATATATATATATATATATATATATATATATATATATATTATACTTTGTCGCTGTTTCCCGCGTTAGCGAGGTAGCGCAAATAAACAGACGAGAGAATGGCCCAATTCACGCACACACAGACACACGCACACACATATATATATATATATATATATATATATATATATATATATATATATATATATATATGTATATATATATATATATATATATATATATATATATATATATATATATAATGTGTATCATTACAGAGTGTAATAGAGTTATAACCTGTAACAAGTTGTACATATCAGTTGTGAGATCTGGCAAATTATAGATATACAATAAAACTGTAGATTATAGATTAGTTATAACTAGTATATATATATATATATATATATATATATATATATATATATATATATATATATATATATATATATCCCTGGGGATAGGGGAGAAAGAATACTTCCCACGTATTCCCTGCGTGTCGTAGAAGGCGACTAAAAGGGGAGGGAGCGGGGGGCTGGAAATCCTCCCCTTTCTTGTTTTTTTTTTTTAATTTTCCAAAAGAAGGAACAGAGAAGGGGGTCAGGTGAGGATATTCCCTCTAAGGCCCCGTTCTCTGTTCTTAACGCTACCTCGCTAACGCGGGAAATGGCAAATAGTATGAAAAAAAAAAAAAAAAAATATATATATATATATATATATATATATATATATATATATATATATATATATATATATATTTAGAATTGTAATCTACAATTGAATACATAGAGTATTGCTGTATTATTTGAATTCATGTACTATTCATGATTGTAATCTGATATTATGTTTCTAGATTGTAGTTATGATTGATATCAATAATAATTATAACATGTATGTATATGGCGTGGGTATGATCTGTAATCGGAAATGTATAGATTATAGCCTGGTATAGAAATGGTATAGATCAAAGCTATAATAATCTATTCTGTGGCTAAATTCCTGACTTGCTGATCCTCGTGTACTGAACATTGAATAACATAGTAGCTGATGATGATATTCGTACATATAGGCCTCCATTTGATGGTAATTTTACCCATGAATATATTAGTGTGTGTGTGTGTGTGTAAGGTTTACGTACGTGTGTGTACGTGCGTGGCAGTTTCCATGTAGATTTCGTAAGTCTGTGCCATCCCATATGTGGGACTTTTACGTACAAGTTATTGTGTTTGTCACGTGTGTTTTTATCTTTTCCTTCGTGTTATGATTGGGTCGTTGAGGTGCTGCTGTGTTATGATTGGGTCGTGGAGGTGCCGTGTTATGATTGGGTCGTGGAGGTGGTGCCGTGTTATGATTGGGTCGTGGAGGTGGTGCCGTGTTATGATTGGGTCGTGGTGGTGGTGCCGTGTTATGATTGGGTCGTGGAGGTGCCGTGTTATAATTGAGTTGTGGAGGTGGTGCCGTGTTATGATCGGGTTGTGGAGCTGCCGTGTTATGATCGGGTTGTGGAGCTGCCGTTTTATAGTGGAAGTTTATTCAAGTTGACTTAGTAAACGATATTATAATTAATCTTCTGAAAGCCTTTACCGTGAGGATATTCTGTCTTGAAATAGCTGTCGCGATAGCCAGCTGGGGGCAATCTTTGGCCAAGTATTTGCAATATTGTAAGTCAGAGAGGCGAGAAAGATGGTATGAGTCACTGAAGGTAATGACCAGTTAAGGTGTTTCACATTCTGGGAAGCTGAAGCCATTACCTCAAACCGTAATGCTTGGAAGAATAAATATAAATATGTATATATATTTTCTTTATGAAGTATGAAAGGCAAAACCTTTAACTTGATTCTTATCAACAACCACGTCATTAAGTCCTTAACCATCCCTTTAAAACGACCTTGCCAAACATCTTGTAGCTCTGAAGGTCTGACATATGAGACCATTATGTAGGGTTCCTTCATCGCTGTGGCTCGTCTGAAGCTGTCTGTTGTAGCCACACATACAATGCCAGGTAGACCTGAGTGATGATGTCAGGGTGTTGGATGTACACTTACGTAGGTGAAGAATGAGGAGGAGAAACGCGAGGTTCGAAGCGGTGGATTTGGCCCCCCGGGACGACACAGTATGATACAGTTAAAGTTTTGATCTGTTCGTGTAAAGTCTTGTGAAACGAGACGTGTGTCACTGTGTGGGTTACCCCCAGATAGCGTGGCTCCCCCCCCCCCTCCCCCCACGACACACGTATCATAACAGTGAGTCACCACAACTTGTTTTCTGTTGTAGCAAGCGGCACAAGGGCATCCAGAACCTCCCAAGATGTGTTTTTTTTCTTCTTCTTGTTATTGTATATCTAATGAAGAATCTCCAGACTTGTATATTTGTCCTCAAAGAAGTTTTGCTACAAAAATTGCTTCTGTTTACCCATATGTTTCAGCACCGCTGGCGAGTCCAGCTGCCTGTGTATATCTTGCCTCGTTGCACGACCCTATCTTCAGACAGAGGAATATCGTAACGTAGATATGCTCAAATTTTTGCTGTGGTGTTTGGACGTTTGTTGTATGTAGTGGGTCTGGTTTACTGGCGCTCCAGCGTATGTGTGTGGAGGAGAATTAGATTGTCCTTGAAGCAGTTTTTGATCCGACGTATAAGGGAATCCTACTTCACGTATTGATATATGTTCTTTGGCTCTTTTAAGGACACCCCCCCCCCCCCCCGGTACGATGACGTGACCTTTGACCTTCCCTGAGCTCACGGGTCAAGTCGTGTTTATATATATATATATATACCTGGTCATACATATCCAAGAATCGTATGGTCGTGTTCAAGGATCATACAACTGTACTACACTCTTGTACTGTTGTTATGTTACATGGGAATAGACTTGATCACGCGCAAAATTGTGATCCTTTCGTTCTATATCAAGTGACTGTTATATTTCTCTCTTGTGTCTCCCCTGATGATGTGATTATTACACGAAAGTGCACTTGGCAACTTATTGTGTTTCATTTCCACCGTGGACTCTTAGGAATATATATATATATATATATATATATATATATATATATATATATATATATATATATATATATATATGTGTGTGTGTGTGTGTCTGTGTGTGTGTGTGTCTATGTGTGTGTGTGTCTATGTGTGTGTGTGTGTGTGTGTGTGTGTGTGTGTGTGTGTGTGGGTGTCTGTGTGTGTGAGTGTTTGTCTCTATGTTTGACTTACGATTTAAAAGTTCTGGCGCTTTGTGAAGAAAAAAGTTACACCAAACATCATTCGTAATTATAAAAGACAGTACAAGCACTTTGAATGCTAGGTAAACACTGACTCCCCCTCCCTATGAAGAAGTCGCTCATTCAATATAACTTTTCACACCAGTTTTTTTAAAGAGTGGATTTTTTGTGTCAGGTAAAAAAAAAGATACGTTTCTCTGACTGACACTAATTTTTTCACCCGTGTTTCGGATGAAGAATGAGGTTGGAAGGAGGGGATGTGAGCGAGATAAGAAAGACAAGAACTGTTTCATCCTGGAAAGGGGAATTTCTCAGAAGGGGGCCCTTCTCCTCCTCCCTCCTGGGGAAGCCCTGGTTATGTTATATGAGGGAGCGGTGATGCAAGTGTTTACGCGTTGACACAACCAGTGTGATAACGTAAGGCTCTCGTCTCCTGCTGGGGAACTCCAACGACCCTGGATGACCAGCGGTCGTAACCCCTCCACGCCCAAGGTCGCCCTCGTTTACCCCGCCCCATACTAATCTCTCTACACTACACTGATGGTTAGGATCACTATTGATGATGATGATAATGGTCATGATCATTATAATGATATAGGGCCAGGTCAGAGGCCCAGACCATCGTAAGAAAGGTAGTTTGGTGGGTAGTTTCGGGTCCAGGCATGTTAACTGCCAGGGTGGGTCATTCAGGTCGCCAACGACCGAGTTGTAACATCCGGTCGAAAAAGATGTGTGAAACAGCTGCTTCAGATGTTGACAATACGTTTATGTTGTTATTTATTATTCCTATTTTTTGTCTTTATTGGTGACAGAACATGTTTAGTGAGAGTATGGGTGAGGGGGTTGTGGGAGGGGAGTGAGTATGGAAGGTGTTGTGAGTACAACACATGAGTGAGGGGGTTGTGGGAGGAGGGTGAGTATGGAAGGTGTTGTGAGTACAACACATGAGTGAGGGGGTTGTGGGAGGAGGGTGAGTATGGAAGGTGTTGTGAGTACAACACACACACAGACGTTCGAGGAGGGTGTTGTTGTTGTTGTTGTTGTTGTTGTGGTTGAGGGAGCGGTGTTGCTTGGTTGTAGGGAACCCCTCCCACATCATCATCATACAATACGTCGTCGTTGTCGTCCACACGGTGACGCCGACGTATGAAGAATGCACGTAACCCAGGTCATGTCCAACATGCCCAAGGTAAAGTTAAGTGACCACTTCAGATCTCATATTCCGTATACATAAAAAAACAAAGATAAACTACGTGGAAAATGAAAGGGAAAATGATTGGAATTATGAAACACTGGACATTGGACATACTGGAGTCTTGAAAACACACGAAGAAATTTCCAACGTTGTTTGAATGGTGAAGTTGGCAGACATGGTTGTAGATGTTTGATGTGGGTTGTAGTGTGTAATGCAGCGCTGGGTTATTACAACCGCTGGATGGGACGGGTTCTTGTGGAGACAGCTGGTGTGTGTGTGTGTGTGTGTGTGTGTGATGACCTCAGGCTTGCAGGGACCCCGGGGTCAAAGGTCGATACACTGGGGTCAACAGAGGTCAAACAAGAATTTTATATCTAGGGTGGGGATTTGGCCCTGCGGGGGGGGGGGGGGGGGTGTTGACCATGAAATGGGGGTCAGGTCAGGTGACAGAGAAGGAAATTGAGGTCAGTGGAGGTGAAGGTAGAGGAGGTCAAGATGGGGTCAAAGGGCGAGGTCATCAGTAGGGGGTAAGCTGTAGTCCATTGCAGATAGGCCGGGGTCAGCCTGGGTCAGATGAGGTTAACTACGGGTGAGGTCAGGTATGACGTCACTGGAAGTCACGTGACATGCGGGTTACGTCACAGGGGTTGTATGAAGTCGACCTCGATGTAGAGGTCATGAGGTCAAAACGATTTTTTTTTTTGGCCTCGTTCTCCCCTGTATATAATTGGTCATCTTGAAAGTAGATATAGGAAAAAAAAAACAACAATAGAAATAAGCAGACAGGATCACAACTGGTGACGCTTCTTGTTACATAACCCAGTTATAGTCTGTTATACGGGTAGTTATAGTCTGTTATACGGGTAGTTATAGTCTGTTATACGGGTAGTTATAGTCTGTTATACGGGTAGTTATAGTCTGTTATACGGGTAGTTATAGTCTGTTATGCGGGTAGTTATAGTCTGTTATACGGGTAGTTATAGTCTGTTATACGGGTAGTTATAGTCTGTTATACGGGTAGTTATAGTCTGTTATACGGGTAGTTATAGTCTGTTATACGGGTAGTTATAGTCTGTTATACGGGTAGTTATAATAGACGTAAGCACATTCGTGTATGCTACATGGCATGAACACAAGACCCACCCAGCCTGCGTTGATCACACACACCGGGTCATTAAACGTGGTTATTTAAGCCATGGTCTTGGAAATTGGGCAATTGGGTCAGTTTAACTAATTGGGTATATTGTCATGTTATTAATCGACTTTGTTATTATACATAAGATTATGCATCTGCAGGAGATGTACAACCCTTGTTGAAATAATATTTTGTTTTAAATTATAAAGTCATTTATATTTATGATTAATTTATCTTTTGTCTTTACAAAGCCTATTGCTCACTTAAGATGATCTCTTCTTTATTGTATTTTGGTTATGTGTGTACGTGGCCAGGGGTACGTCAAGGTAAGTATATTGTACAGTGAATATGTATATATTTATGTATTTGAACCTCGAGTTTGTACCGAGAGACAGAGAAAGATGTGTGGTGTGGGAGGAGAGCTACCACAAGCAGTGAGGACATGTTTGTTTGCATGGTGAGGCGTGTGTGGTGCTGTGCGAGTCAGAAGAGAGGAGGTGGAGTGGTTACGGATGAAGTGTGGGTCCTACCCAAGGGTGTGTGCTGTCACCATGGGTGTTTTGATTCGTTGATCGACGGAATCATGAGGAGGGGGGTGGGTCAGTGTCAGGGTTCGAGAGAGTGGAGCAGGTGAGGTGTCGTTCAGTCCTTGTTCAGTCCGTTGGTGAGGGGATGGTTTGGAAGTTGTCGTAAACATACCTCGACTTGAATCCCCCCCGGTTCGTGGAGGCCTTGCCTCCAGACAGTACGCCAGCTGCCTGGTATTGTCGTCAGAAGAAAGCTACGCCCATCTGTCCTCAACACCACCTTAACTCACTCTCAAATCACTCTGGACAAATTAGAGTCCCAATCACTCTCAAATCACTCTGGACAAATTAGAGTCCCATCTCTCCGCTGACCAAACCAGAAGAAGCCGGTTGAACTGAGCCCTTTTTTTCCCCTCCTCCTTCGTTGCTGTACTGAGATATAGATGACGTTGCTCGTGTTATCCAGGTGGGAGCAGGTGGCGGTGATGAATATTAAACACACAGACCACAAGGTAAAACCTCGCCACGTCTCGCCTTAAAAAACGAGCGACCTGTAAGGTTACATATTTAACGTGGTCTCTCACTGAACATATATACATTATGTTGATGACCTGGCCAGCGATGTGTATGTGGCTTGGTATTTTATGATGGTTTTGTCCTTATGAACGTTGGGTCGTCGACCAGGTTGGGTTTGTGGGTGATCTTGGATCATATGTCGCTGAATATCGTGTTAGTACATCAGTGGCTTTATATATATATATATATATATATATATATATATATATATATATATATATATATATATATATATCATAGAAACCTCCAACAGCCAGGATCGAACCCGGGACCCCTGTTGGAGGTTTGTATGTTCTATGAAGGTGCGCGTTCATATGCACTTTATTCGTATATATATATATATATATATATATATATATATATATATATATATATATATATATATATATATATATATATATAATTCTTTTCATCTTCACAAATTACTGGTGACTTGTTCAGTGAATGATGAAAAGGTTGGGTAATGACCTATTCATTGACCTCCACTGCTACGGCAACCCCCCCCCCCCTTCCCATTTATAAAGCTCTCCCAATAGTTAGAGAATATATATATATATATATATATATATATATATATATATATATATATATATATATATATATATATATATATATATATTTGTACGACCGTGGATTGTATGATTTTAAAGTTATGACCCATGATTCTCCATGTTGCATTATATGTATTTACGAAAGGTAAATGCACACACACACACACACACACACACACACACATCATGTAAACCTAAATCTACCCATGTACACCTGGTGTTTACATACACCTTGTGTAGTACACAGATTTGATGACATTATCAACAACGGTACATCTTAGTACTCAGTCTGACGTAAGAGCCCTCTAGAGCGAGGCCTATATCGTCCTAGAAGAAGAATTAACTGTCTACCAATCGCGTGTGAGCATATTGGGTGAAGATATCTGACGTCACACTCCGGGACGCTTGGGCCAATCAGGCACCAGAACACAGCAGGAAGATTGTTATGACGTCGAATTATTCCTTGCGCGTTGACCAACCACCTGCAAGAACGGGAGGTGGGAGACGGTGACGTCACAATCACGAACATCCCCTCTTGCCCTCTGAACCAATCATGTTTTGAGAACGCCGTCGGTTAAAGATTGTGACGTCATGTCGTCCCTAACGTGAGCGAATGACGTTGTCGCCTCTCGTCCTGCTCAACCAATCACGTGCCAGCAAAGGTTATTCTTTGATCAATTATTTGGCTGTACGTTTAGGATGAACACGAACTCCCTTGGGGTTGAACATGAGGGTACGACCGTTGAACATGACGGTACGACCGTTGAACATGAGGGTACGAACGTTGAACATGACGGTACGACCGTTGAACATGACGGTACGACCGTTGAACATGACGGTACGAACGTTGAACATGACGGTACGAACGTTGAACATGACGGTACAGCCGTTGAACATGTGGGTACGAACGTTGAGCATGACGGTACAGCCGTTGAACATGAGGGTACGAACGTTGAACATGACGGTACGACCGTTGAACATGACGGTACGACCGTTGAACATGACGGCACAGCCGTTGAACATGTGGGTACGAACGTTGAGCATGACGGTACAGCCGTTGAACATGAGGGTACGAACGTTGAACATGACGGTACGAACGTTGAACATGAGGCTACGAACGTTGAACATGACGGTACTACCGTTGAACATGACGGTACAGCCGTTGAACATAACGGTACGAATGTTGAACATGACGGTACGAACGTTGAACATGACGGTACGAACGTTGAACATGGTACGAACGTTGAACATGAGGGTACGAACGTTGAACATGACGGTACAGCCGTTGAACATGACGGTACGAACGTTGAACATGACGGTACGAACGTTGAACATGACGGTACGACCGTTGAACATGACGGTACCACCGTTGAACATGACGGTGCGAACGTTGAACATGACGATACGACCATTGAACATGACGGTACAGCCGTTGAACATGACGGTACGACCGTTGAACATGACGGTGCGAACGTTGAACATGACGATACGAACGTTGAATATGACGGTACAGCCGTTGAACATGACGGTACGACCGTTGAACATGACGGTACGAACGTTGAACATGACGGTACGAACGTTGAATATGACGGTACAGCCGTTGAACATGACGATACGAACGTTGAACATGACGGTACGACCGTTGAACATGACGGTTCTAGGTGTACATGGGTAGATTTAGGTTTACATGATGTGTGTGTGCGCGTGTGTGTGTGTATGTGTGTGTATGTGTGTGTGTGCGCGTGTGTGTGTGTGTGTGTGTGTGTGTGTGTGTATGTGTGTATGTGTGTGTGTGTGTGTGTGTGTGTGTGTGTATGTGTGTGTGTGCTTCGACCTTGACTCTATTTCTCAAATTCTTTGTGTAGCGTGTGTATTGTTGCTCGTGTGTATGTACACCACCTTATGCCAGTGTAGTGTGTGTGCCGTAGTGTGTGTCAGCGGGCAACCCACCTCAGCGTGTCAACACGGGACGTAGTAAATAAAAAAACGATGAGAGAATATTTCTTTGTTTACATGTTTTCTGGTTAGACTGTGCGGGCGCGCGGGCGGGTGTGCCGGCACCCCCTCCCCCACCTCTCCCACCTGCATCGCAGGCCTCTCTCTCTCTCTCTCTCTCTCTCTCTCTCTCTCTCTCTCTCTCTCTCTCTCTCTCTCTCTCTCTCTCTCTCTCTCTCCCAGGGAAGCGTCTGGGAGTGGGTTTGTTCAAAGCCTTCTCTCGACATACTTACTTCAGGCACTTCAGGAAGTAATTAGATTCTGAGAGAGAGAGAGAGAGAGAGAGAGAGAGAGAGAGAGAGAGAGAGAGAGACTTGCTATAACCCTTGTGGATTGGGTTATAAACATCGTCTTTGGGTCAGCCTCCAATCCCTCCCCCGTGGGTCTGCCTCCAATCCCTCCCCGTGGGTCAGCCTCCAATCCTCCCCCGTGGGTCTGCCTCCAATCCCTCCCCCGTGGGTCTGCCTCCAATCCTCCCCCGTGGGTCTGCCTCCAATCCCTCCCCGTGGGTCAGCCTCCAATCCTCCCCGTGGGTCAGCCTCCAATCCTCCCCCGTGGGTCAGCCTCCAATCCCTCCCCGTGGGTCTGCCTCCAATCCTCCCCCGTGGGTCAGCCTCCAATCTCTCCCCCGTGGGTCAGCCTCCAATCTCTCCCCCGTGGGTCAGCCTCCAATCCCTCCCCGTGGGTCTGCCTCCAATCCTCCCCCGTGGGTCTGCCTCCAATCCCTCCCCCGTGGGTCTGCCTCCAATCCTCCCCCGTGGGTCTGCCTCCAATCCCTCCCCCGTGGGTCTGCCTCCAATCCCTCCCCCGTGGGTCTGCCTCCAATCCTCCCCCGTGGGTCTGCCTCCAATCCCTCCCCCGTGGGTCTGCCTCCAATCCCTCCCCCGTGGGTCAGCCTCCAATCCCTCCCCCGTGGGTCAGCCTCCAATCCTCCCCCGTGGGTCAGCCTCCAATCCTCCCCCGTGGGTCTGCCTCCAATCCCTCCCCGTGGGTCAGCCTCCAATCCTCCCCCGTGGGTCTGCCTCCAATCCCTCCCCCGTGGGTCTGCCTCCAATCCTCCCCCGTGGGTGTGCCTCCAATCCCTCCCCCGTGGGTCAGCCTCCAATCCCTCCCCCGTGGGTCTGCCTCCAATCCCTCCCCGTGGGTCTGCCTCCAATCCCTCCCCCGTGGGTCAGCCTCCAATCCCTCCCCCGTGGGTCAGCCTCCAATCCTCCCCCGTGGGTCAGCCTCCAATCCCTCCCCCGTGGGTCTGCCTCCAATCCCTCCCGATATAAACATGGTAAACACATGATAATGCAGTTATTTCATCGTTATTTTCTCTTTATGTCCAACTTTGGCCTAAGTCAACACCTCCCTCCCCCCCCTTCCTCCCCCCTCCCAGGGAGTCTGCCAAATATGCTGTTATGACCCTTATCGCATCACGCCATAAGGGGAAAAATAATCCTCAAAATACCTGTGATAGACGAGAGTAAAAGCAAATTTGACCCTAGTGTCGCCACTTGGTTAGGGCGATAATGCCTTGCAGTCTTTAGTAGGGTACGTTGATAACTGCAGGGGGGGGTCAGGCGAATGTGGACCTTCCGTGCTGGGGCAGTAAGGGCGAGAGTGGCATCCACCTATCTGCATAAACACAGCCATGTGTAAACTTGGAGGGTCGGGGCAAGGAGGGGGGTGGGGGGGTGTGTTCCTGCCCCTCCCCTCCCCTTCCTTCCCCTCCCTCTCCCCTCCCTCTCCCCTTCCCCTCCCCTTCCCTTCCCCTTGACACTGTGGACTCACCCCCCCTTCCCTCTGGCGCTGTGCCTCCCCCCCTCCTTCCCCCCCGGCACTGTGCCCCCCCCCCCCCCCCCCCGGCACAGTGAAGCTCCAGGCTGGTGTGTGTGTGTGTGCTTGTTTGCCTGTGTCCGTGTGGAATGTTTTATTTAAGGTTTTTGCTCTCTCTCTCTCTCTCTCTCTCTCTCTCTCTCTCTCTCTCTCTCTCTCTCTCTCTCTCTCTGCCTCTCTCTCTCTCTCTCTCTCTCTCTCTCTCTCTCTCTCTCTCTCTCTCTCTCTCTCTCTCTCTCTCTCTGCCTCTCTCTCTCTCTCTCTCTCTCTCTCTCTCTCTCTCTCTCTCTCTCTCTCTCTCTCTCTCTCTCTCTCTCTCTGCCTCTCTCTCTCTCTCTCTCTCTCTGCCTCTCTCTCTCTCTCTCTCTCTCTCTCTCTCTCTCTCTCTCTCTCTCTCTCTCTCTCTCTCTCTCACACACACACACACACACACACACACACACACACACAAACACACACACACACACACACACACACACACACACACACACACACACACCCCAGCCTAAGTTAGGTACTCATTCATCGTCCAGCCTCCTCGAGGGGATGATGAACAGCTGGGGTCGGGCGTGGGCCGGCTGCCACGCCCGGGAATCGAACCTCTGCGTGTTGGTTGCCGTAATTGATCCTGCCAGTGAACCCCCAGCACAACCCCCAGTAGTGAAACCCCATCACAACCTTAGTACAACCCCCAGCAGTGAAACCCCATCACAACCCCAGCAGTGAAACCCCATCACAACCCCAGCAGTGAAACCCCATCACAACCCCAGCAGTGAAACCCCATCACAACCCCAGCAGTGAAACCCCATCACAACCCCAGCAGTGAAACCCCATCACAACCCCAGCAGTGAAACCCCAGTAGTGAAACCCCATCACAACCCCAGCAGTGAAACCCCATCACAACCCCAGCAGTGAAACCCCATCACAACCCCAGCAGTGAAACCCCAGTAGTGAAACCCCATCACAACCCCAGCAGTGAAACCCCATCACAACCCCAGCAGTGAAACCCCAGCACAACCCCAGCAGTGAAACCCCAGTAGTGAAACCCCATCACAACCTTAGCACAACCCACCCAGCAGTGAAACCCCACCACAACCGCAGCACAACCCCCCAGCAGTGAAGCCCCATCACAACCCCCCCAGCTCACCACGGTATTGTGAAGACCTGGGTCCTGTGGCCGAGGCTTTTATGCTCTGGTTTATGTGACGGTAAAAGAGTTAATGTGGCTCTTATGTTCTCTCTCTCTCTCTCTCTCTCTCTCTCTCTCTCTCTCTCTCTCTCTCTCTCTCTCTCTCTCTCTCTCACGTATCACCGTTAGTTTCTCATATTCGACGGAGAGAGGGTTATTCATTCCTTCATGTAATCATTCACTATCATATCCATTCAGTGTTTTCTAATTTTTCTCTGTTCATAATCTATCCATTGGTTTTCTCTGTCTATAATCCATCCATTGGTTTTCTCTGTTCATAATCCATCCATTGGTTTTCTCTGTTCATAATCCATCCATAGGTTTTCTCTGTCTATAATCCATCCATTGGTTTCCTCTGTCTATAGTCTATCTATTAACTTTGTCTGTAATCTATCCATAGGTTTTCTCTGTCTATAATCCATCCATTGGTTTCCTCTGTCTATAGTCTATCTATTAACTTTGTCTGTAATCTATCCATTGGTTTTCTCTGTCTATAATCCATCCATTGGTTTCCTGTGTCTATAATCATTCCATTTATGTTCATCCGTTCATCCACCACTTCGTGTTTTCTGTCCATCAGACTCACTTCTATGTTAGACCTGCCTACATTGTGTTGGGTCAAGTGTGTGTGTGTGTGTTGACCTTTGATCTAAAGTAAACGCTTTGAAAAAAAAAAAAAAAAAGATAAAAATACAAATCGTGTATGAATCGCTGGTATTTTGAAATAATTGTTTTTTCTTAAATTTCTGTGTCATGCATTTGAATATGGCATATATAATTTCCCCCCCAGCGTCCAGAATTCGACATATATATATATATATATATATATATATATATATATATATATTCCCTCAGAGGCCCAGTCCTCTGTTCTTAACGCTACCTTGCTAACGCGGGAAATGGCGAATAGTTTGAAAGAAAGAAAGATATGTATATATATATATATATATATATATATATATATATATATATATATATATATATAGAGTGGGAAGTCACCGAAAAGCGAATCCAATATATTTCTTTTCTTTCCTTGTTTTCTCTGCCTTCACCGCCCCAGATTCACTTAGCGTGTTTAGTCCTTCCACAACCGCAGGTTATGCCATCACCGTAGCCAGGGTTGTGAGGGCCAACAAGAAGGAGGAACTCCTGCTTTATATCCTTCCAATATCAGAAGTTAGACTCCTACCAGTCCAACGTGACCCCAGACAGGAGACGCGATGGTGTTGATAGAAACGTAATGAATTTATCATTGTTGTTCACCGAAGATCACACACTACAGACAGAAACGCATTGGCATCCAATTGTAGTTTTTCTAAGTTGCTTTGAAAGGTGATGTCCTGTTTCTGTACGCAACGCTGGAATAGAGTTAGCGTTTGGTCGTAAGGGTTTTTCAAAAGTCTTACCGTCGAGATCAAGGGTCGTACCGTCGTGCTCAAGGGTCGTGCCGTCGTGTTCAAGGGTCGTGCCGTCGTGTTCAGGGGTCGTACCGTCGAGATCAAGGGTCGTGCCGTCGTGCTCAAGGGTCGTACCGTCGTGTTCAAGGGTCGTAGCGTCGTGTTCAAGGGTCGTACCGTTGAGATCAAGGGTCGTACCATCGTGCTCAAGGGTCGTACCGTCGTGTTCAAGGGTCGTACCGTCGAGATCAAGGGTCGTACCATCGTGCTCAAGGGTCGTACCGTCGTGTTCAAGGGTCGTAGCGTCGTGTTCAAGGGTCGTACCGTCGAGATCAAGGGTCGTACCATCGTGCTCAAGGGTCGTACCGTCGTGTTCAAGGGTCGTACCGTCGAGATCAAGGGTCGTACCGTCGTGTTCAAGGGTCGTACCGTCGTGTTCAAGGGTCGTACCGTCGAGATCAAGGGTCGTACGATCGTGCTCAAGGGTCGTACCGTCGTGTTCAAGGGTCGTACCGTCGTGTTCAAGGGTCGTAGCGTCGTGTTCAAGGGTCGTACCGAAGAGATCAAGGGTCGTACCATCGTGCTCAAGGGTCGTACCGTCGTGTTCAAGGGTCGTACCGTCGTGTTCAAGGGTCGTACCGTCGTGTTCAAGGGTCGTACCGTCTAGATCAAGGGTCGTACCGTCGTGTTCAAGGGTCGTACCGTCGAGATCAAGGGTCGTACCGTCGTGTTCAAGGGTCGTACCGTCGTGTTCAAGGGTCGTACCGTCGTGTTCAAGGGTCGTACCGTCGAGATCAAGGGTCGTACCGTCGTGTTCAAGGGTCGTACCGTCGAGATCAAGGGTCGTACCGTCGTGTTCAAGGGTCGTACCGTCGTGTTCAATTGTCGTACCGTCGTGTTCAAGGATCGGTCTGTCGTTTTCAAAATGTTAAGTTGGACAGAAACCCTTCACCTTTGGTGTCACAAGGTCACCAAAGGTCATAAGTTCACCAAAGGTCACGAAAGGTCACGAGGGGACCAAACCTCCCAAAATCAGAAGAAAAACGAGACGTGTGTCCAAAGGACGTGAGACAGACTTGCCCTGACGACGCGTACTGCTGACCGCAGCTCGCAACAGTTCACTTGAACACGAGCGGCACTTCCCGACAGAGTCACTGAACCTAGCTAACGAGGGGGTCAGTAATTAGCCTGCAACACCGAGGGGCTAATTAGAGAGCTGGGCTAATTACATGTGACCTCATTAGTGACGTAATCCCTCCACACAGTGTCCTTATAATGACGTATGTATTATGAATATTGATGACGTATGTATTATGAATATTGATGACGTATGTATTATGAATATTGATGACGTACATTATGTATTATGAATATTGATGACGTATCATGAATATTGATGACGTGTGTATTATGCATGTTGATGACGTATGGATTATGAATATCAATGACGTATGTATTACGAATATTGATGACGTATGTATTATGAATATTGATGACGTAAGTCTCCGGATACAGTTAACGTAAGTATTCGCACGTTGTGAATACCATGGACTGACACAACGCCAAGCATAACATTATCATCAATACATCAAATATCGGTAAGCAGGAGTATTCTCAGTGTGGAATATTCCATTCTGCTCTTCTGTTTTCAGCAGCAGGGAAGTGCGGACGCCTTTGGAGGGAGACGACCCTTGACCCGACACTGTGCTGTGTTGCCAGCGACACACAACCCTGGCCCAAACGGTGACGAGCGTTGACAAGCGGTGTAACCTCATGACGCAGGGGGGAGGGGGGGGGGGGGTTGTTCCAGGTGGGTGAGGGTTGCCGGCTTTCATCATGTCCTTGTCAGTGGTCGAGCTGAAACTCTTGAGTAAGCCAGCGGGGAACCCATCCCCCCCCCCCCCCCAACTCCCGTGGGAAGCCACGCCGTTGAAGTGACCAACCCACCCCTTACTCAAATATATCACCCACCCCTCAAAAAAAAAAAAAAAGAAAACGCGAGACGGGAATCCACGTCGTTGATAGCGACCAACCCACCCGGCCATCTTCTCCATCCTCGACACACAAATACAGAAAAACAAAAAAGAAACAAAACAACCCACGAAACATAAACACAACACAAGCCAGACGTGTATAGAAATCCCGGGGGGGTGGGATTCGAACCTAGAACTTTCCGTGCTGGGTATGGGAGACGCACGACACAATTAACCAACCACACACGCCGGCCTCCGCCAGCAGCAGAGCAGCGCGCCAAGCAAGGCCCCTTGAAACCTGACGGTCGACCAGAGGGATAATAGTAAGATCAGGGCCGCTATTCTGGGCCGTGCATGAAGGCCAGGTCCACCTTTGAATCAGCCAAGTTACGTCCAACCCGTAAATAAACCACTTTGCCACGTCTTGTCCCTTCCAGCGTTGCCACGTTTGGCCGGTGACTCGGCTTTCCTAGCTAGACCCCCCTCCCTCTCTCCGTTTTCTATTTTTTTCGTTTCTTTTTTTCTTTCTTGTTATCTTTCTTCTCGACGTTTGCCTATTTGGTGGAGATTGCTTATAGAAAACGTGTCGTTAGGGAGTGAGGTTAGAGCTCTTCATCGTCCTCTGTGTAATTACTTCGTCTGTCAGGTAGTTAGACAAAGATTACTCAATTTGGGGAAGACGAATATATTTGGTCTTTCAAAATGTAGGGTTAATGAAAGTAAACACGACGGTACGACCCTTGAACACGACGGTACGACCCTTGAACACTACGGTACGACCCTTGAACACGACGGTACGACCCTTGTGCTTGGTGGTCTGGCGTTCTTTCTCTCGACCCTTATTCTTCATGTCTGATGCTAGGTCGTCATGGCCCGAGGTCGTCACCAGTTGGGGGTCGTCACGTGCTGGTGGGGGTCGTCATCATCAGTTTCGAGCATGATACACATCATCACTATCATCATCATCCAATTCATCCATCTTTACCGTAAACCACCAATCACTCCCCTCCCTTGTCATCCACTCCCGTACACCAGAGCTTACAGAACAATTACCGGCTGCTCAGCAACCACAGATATGTACCATCGACTCACTGGGACGGGAGGATCTCCCGGGCCAGTCTTCCCTCATAGCCTCGAGCGTCACCCTGTGTTCTGCTGCAAGGGCGCCGGGCCCTTTAAACTAAGCCAGACCAGACCCACCCATCTCCCGTTCTCTGTGCTCTATCACCAGCACCTCCAGGTACAAGGAAAACACACTCGCATCCCTGCCTCTTGATGAAAAGAATATCTACTTTAATTCTCTCTCTCTCTCTCTCTCTCTCTCTCTCTCTCTCTTTCTCTCTCTCTCTGAGAAAGAGATGAGACAGTGGGAGGGATAACTTTGAAGCGGAGCAGATGGCTGGAGTGTCACACAGGTGTTTGGTCGAGTCTCTGTGATGTGTATGGCTCTTTTCCCGGAGGTTACGTCGTCGGAGCCTTGTTTATATACCCCCCCCCCCCCAGCAGACTCTGTGTGTGTGTGTGTGTGTGTGTGTGTGTGTGTGTGTGTGTGTGTGTGTTTAATGGTGTTGCTTCTTATTGCTTTAGGAGAGAATGACTAGCGTCGCTAAGGTAAGCATCGTCCACTGTGTACAACGGTGGATGGGAGGAGACTCTGTTGATGTTTTCAA
Source organism: Panulirus ornatus (assembly GCF_036320965.1). Taxonomy (NCBI): domain Eukaryota; kingdom Metazoa; phylum Arthropoda; class Malacostraca; order Decapoda; family Palinuridae; genus Panulirus; species Panulirus ornatus. The sequence goes on along the minus strand of NC_092255.1, from coordinate 2,034,828 downwards.
AGCTTGGTGGGAAGCAAGGGTGTTGCAAGGACGTACTGCTGTGTCTGTAAGTAATGTGATCATTGTCTTCTATCATCTGCAGGATGTACATGTGTGTGTGTGTGTGTGTGTGTGTGTGTATTTTCTAGTGCTACCTGTGTACCAGCAAACACAGCACCGACGAAACATGCGAAACATATGACCAAACTAAACTAAAAAGCACTGGCCCACTGCCCTCCACTTCATCTAATCTTAAACGCCACCCCAGCAGACAGTCGCACGTCTTTGGAACATGTCACCCCCAGACATGTAGGAGTTACTGTATTTCTTGTGGACATCACCCATCCTTACAGCATTACGGAAACCCTTCCTTTAGTGCCCACGATGCGTCTACCACAGTGAAGACGCTGTACACTTAGTGCTCACTTGCTCCAACCCTCCCTCCTCCCCTCTTCCACACACACACACACACACACACACACACACACACACACACACAGACACGTGGCACCCGCCCGGTGGACGTAGCTGGCTTCCTCAGCGCTGTCAGCTCTGCCATAGATGGGAGTGCAGGGTCAAGTGAGGCGAGGCAAGGGTTTACCACATACCGGTGTGTGCTGATGGTGGAGTTATGAGCCAAGTCCGAATTGGATGGAAATCCATATTTGGAATGTAATCATTGTCTGTTGAAAGAAAAAAGAAACAAGACATTTCCTCAAGTTAAGAAATAGATGAAGAGGAAGGTGAGGCAAGAAAGAGAGAGAGAGAGAGAGAGAGAGAGAGAGAGAGAGAGAGAGAGAGAGAGAGAGAGAGAGGTCGTGGGAGCCAGACATACAATAGGAGTCGTACCAGCCTTCGAATATTTGCCAGAGTTTCCCCTCTGCAAAGGACAACCTTTTTTGTTTGTTTGTTTGTTTCTTACTGGTGTCATACCAGCGACGATGTACGTGTTAATACTTGGCCTCCTGTCTTGGATGACCGACTGGAGACGGATGACGTGTGGGTGAAGTTATATTCGTGCAATTAACTCGTTTCGTGTGGTTGGTATGCCTGGCGACACACACCTCCTCTCCCTCCCCCCCAGAGCCACACACACACACACACACACACACACAAGGATGGTGGCGGGGGGGGGGGAGGGGGTTGGAAACGGATTTAGATCACGTTGCGCAATGTCGTTCAAATTGCGTCCATGTTTACGTGATGGTGTCGGGTGTGTGTGTGTGTGTGTGTGTGTCTCACGCTCCACAGGGGAGACATGAACCATCTACCATCACAGTCTGTGAGTGTGTGTGTGTGTGTGTGTGTGTGTGTGTCACATTTACACACACACACACACACACACAGACACTCACACAAACACACACGCACACTTCCCTGTATGGCGGGGAACATAAGAGGAGGCGAAGCGTCCCTAAGCAAAACTTAGTTTCTTTTTTTTTTTTTTTGGCACCAGGCACTCTCTCTCTCTCTCTCTCTCTCTCCCTCCCTCCCTCCCTCTCTCTCCCTCTCTCTCTCTCCCTCGGCCTCCCTGATCTGATCCACACAGCTTCACACACATTATTAAAGCACCAGAGACCAGGCTCGCCCGGCTTCTCTGCGCCTTTTTACTGACCCGTTCTGTGTTTATTCTTAGAAACTTGACCTTACTTATATCCTGGGATTCAGTAACAGGGGTAAAAGCATCTATTCCTTATATATATATATATATATATATATATATATATATATATATATATATATATATATATATATATCCCTGGGATAGGGGAGAAAGAATACTTGCCACGTATTCCCTGCTTGTCGTAGAAGGCGACTAAAAAGGGGAGGGAGCGGGGGGCTGGAAATCCTCCCCTCTCGTTTATTTTTTCTTTTTTTAATTTTCCAAAAGAAGGAACAGAGAAGGGAACCAGGTGAGGATATTCCCTCAGAGGCCCAGTCCTCTGTTCTTAACGCAACCTCGCTTATATATATGTATATATAATATATATATATATATATATATATATATATATATATATATATATATATATATATATATATATGGTTATTAAGAGCAGACACGTCTTCATTGCATATAATTGGTCCCTGAATATTTATTTATGTGTGTGTGTGTATTTATAATGGGTCATGTCTCGTTTTTGTTTTAATGGCTAATATTTTTCCCTAAATTCCTCAGCAGCATATCGCTGCTATCATTATTATTATTAATGATATTATTATTATTATTATTGTTATTATTATTATTATTATTATTATTATTATTATTATTATTATTAGTCCGCCTGACGTTTTCTATGATAGTGTTGGCATGGAGAGGGGCACATACGTGCCATGAAAAAAAAAAAAGAAGTTTTTTTGTTTATAAATAGAGTGAGGAAGGTTGCTGCTCAGGCCAGACCCAAGCAGCCAGACACCTGCAGAGGGAGTGAGAAATACAGCTGATAAACTGGGGTGAAGCGAAGGTCAAAGGATAATGGTGGAGGAGGACGAGGAGGAGGAGGAGACAGAAGGCAGGAGAGAGAGAGAAAGAGAGAGAGAGAGAGAGAGAGAGAGAGAGAGAGAGAGAGAGAGAGAGAGAGAGAGAGAGAGAGAGATGTAGAAACCCTGCCTCCATTGTGCACCATGGCTAGTCACCGACCCCGGCGTGTGTTCCACCTGACGTTTTACTTTAGTTTATATGTAATGTTTCGTCCACCACGGCACCAACTGTCGTTATCTCTCTGTTAAAAGATAAGACGAGATAAATGGCATTTTCTAGTAGGATCATAATTAACCAGATGCCTTGGGTGATGATTCTAGATGGCCAGAAACAATCCTTTTTTTTTTTTTTCCTGTAGCGTTGTAAGTCAGTGACTTCCGTCCTATTCTTATATAAACATTTCCCAATACAGCAAGTGTTTATATTTATTCTAAGAATATGATAACATTTCACAAACCCTGCGTAAGTCAAGAATATATATATATATATATATATATATATATATATATATATATATATATATATATATATATATATATATATATATATATATATCTTTCATACTATTCGACATTTCCCGCGTTAGCAAGGTAGCGTTAAGAACAGAGGACTGGGCCTCTGAGGGAATATCCTCACCTGGCCTCGTTCTCTGTTCCTTCTTTTGGAAAATTAAAAAAAAAACGAGAGGGGAGGATTTCCAGCCCCCCGCTCCCTCCCCTTTTAGTCGCCTTCTACGACACGCAGGGAATACGTGGGAAGTATTCTTTCTCCCCTATCCCCAGGGATATATATATATCCTTTACCCTTCCATGTCATTTTCAGTTTCATTTATCATTCATATTCTTCATCATCCACATCCCCTCCATTTAAACCAGGAGCTCCCTCATCATACCACACACACACCTGAATCCATTTTCCTTTCGTATCTCATCATTCGCTATTGCGTTTTCCTAAAGACTCCTGGCTGGTCTCAGGTTCAAAATGTGTTGTCTTTCGTAAGAAGGAAAGTTGGTGTCTGTGTGTGTGTGTGTGTGTGTGTGTGTGTGTTTCCTGTCTTACAGCACATGGCTGTAGTGTCCATACACTGCAGGCAATTACCACATCATCCCGCAGTGCCGGCTTGTGCCTCTGTATTTGATGCTTGGGGTGACACAAGGCGCCTTGTTGGAAGTGGGTCAGCGACAGTTTGAGTGGCCGCAAACGAAAAAGGGATTTCATGACAACCTCACCATGATCATGTGACATTGGCCACATTACGGCCGTCTGAGCCGCATGTGTGTGTGGCGGGGTGGCGACGGGAATGGATGAAGGCAGCAAGTATGAATATGTACCTGTGTATGTGTATGTATACGCTGAAATGTATAGGTATGTATATGTGCCTGTGTGGGCGTTTATGTATATACATGTGTATGTGGGTGGGTTGGGTCAGTCTTTCGTCTGTTTCCTTGCGCTACCTCGCTAACGTGGGAGACGACGATTAAGTATAATAAATGAATATATATATATATATATATATATATATATATATATATATATATATATATATATATATATATATATATATATTAGAAGGAAGGTTTGTCCAGCTTGTTCTACATAATGGAAGGGCCACCATGTTAGGGGAGGTCTGAAAAATACCAGGGAAAAGTATGGAGAGATATGGGCCATGTTTTGAGCAGTTCCTCTGAGCCAAATGACATTGTAGCAGGCAGGAAGCGGGTCTGCCCTTGGGCCCACCAAAACGCCGAACAGAAAACGTAGGAATCCTGGCACAGTTGTGGCAAGTAATGTGGACAATGCAGTGAGGTTTGCCTGCTGAATGTTGTTGTTGGTCAGGTAAATAAGTGCGTGACCTTTGTATATAGGTACATATTTACATCACCCAAGATGATAAGACGATTTATTTGTCCTCTACACAACGTGCCATGACAGTGTCATACGAAGATGGAGAACATTGCGAAATAATTGATTTCGTGGTTTCACCAGGGGGGGGACTTCTCCTGTATGTCCTTCACATACACTTTCGTTTTTACACTTTCGTTGTGGCGGATAAAAGTAATCTGGCATTGTCTCTCCCTCAGTCTCTTGCTTCTTTCATTCTTACATAAACACATTGTTGCTGATTTTAGAATTCCGCGTGTGTGTTTCGCGTTATTTTCATTATCATTTTGTTTTAGGGGTCGTTTATTTTCGTTCATCATGTCATGTTGGTCTTATATATGACTGAAAATGGCTATCATTAATTGAGGAAACCGTAGACTTCATTGGCCTTTGGAAAGCAAGGGTGTGTGAGAAGCCAGAGACGAAAACCATCGAGTACATTGTACAATGTATACACAAACCTTGAGCAGCGGAGGTGGAGTGCTCAATACACATGGCGGAGGTGGAGTGCTCAGTACACATGGCGGAGGTGGAGTGCTCAGTACACATGGCGGAGGTGGAGTGCTCAGTACACATGGCGGAGGTGGAGTGCTCAGTACACATGTATGAACTTGACCGGGTTCATCTACATGACTAAACGTGGGTTGTGCTTGTAGTGAGAGCGAGTCTGGTCCTGGAATTACCTCTTGACAACTCATGAATAGGGTTGTGGCTGGCGGTTGTAATGACACGTGATGAACAGGGTTATGGTTGGTGGTTGTAATGACACGTGATGAACAGGGTTATGGTTGTCGGTTGTAATAACACGTGATGAACAGGGTTATGGTTGTCGGTTGTAATAACACGTGATGAACAGGGTTATGGTTGGTGGTTGTAATGACACGTGATGAATAGGGTTGTGGCTGGCGGTTGTAATGACACGTGATGAACAGGGTTATGGTTGGTGGTTGTAATGACACGTGATGAACAGGGTTATGGTTGGTGGTTGTAATGACACGTGATCAACAGGGTTATGGTTGGCGGTTGTAATAACACGTGATGAACAGGGTTATGGTTGGTGGTTGTAATGACACGTGATGAATAGGGTTGTGGCTGGCGGTTGTAATGACACGTGATGAACAGGGTTATGGTTGGTGGTTGTAATGACACGTGATGAACAGGGTTATGGTTGGTGGTTGTAATGACACGTGATGAACAGGGTTATGGTTGTCGGTTGTAATAACACGTGATGAACAGGGTTATGGTTGGTGGTTGTAATGACACGTGATGAACAGGGTTATGGTTGGTGGTTGTAATGACACGTGATGAACAGGGTTATGGTTGGTGGTTGTAATGACACGTGATGAACAGGGTTATGGTTGTCGGTTGTAATGACACGTGATGAACAGGGTTATGGTTGGTGGTTGTAATGACACGTGATGAACAGGGTTATGGTTGGTGGTTGTAATGACACGTGATGAATAGGGTTGTGGCTGGCGGTTGTAATGACACGTGATGAACAGGGTTATGGTTGGTGGTTGTAATGACACGTGATGAACAGGGTTATGGTTGGTGGTTGTAATGACACGTGATGAATGTGGTTATGGTTGGTGATTGTAATGACACGTGATGAACAGGGTTATGGTTGGTGGTTGTAATGACACGTGATGAACAGGGTTATGGTTGGTGATTGTAATGACACGTGATGAACAGGGTTATGGTTGGTGATTGTAATGACACGTGATGAACAGGGTTATGGTTGGTGGTTGTAATGACACGTGATGAACAGGGTTATGGTTGGTGGTTGTAATGACACGTGATGAACAGGGTTATGGTTGTCGGTTGTAATAACACGTGATGAACAGGGTTATGGTTGTCGGTTGTAATAACACGTGATGAACAGGGTTATGGTTGTCGGTTGTAATAACACGTGATGAACAGGGTTATGGTTGTCGGTTGTAATAACACGTGATGAACAGGGTTATGGTTGGCGGTTGTAATAACACGTGATGAACAGGGTTATGGTTGTCGGTTGTAATAACACGTGATGAACAGGGTTATCACACAGTAGACGTGGGTACAGGTGATAACAAGCTCAGAAAGTGTGGGGGTTGTAGGGTTGTGAGGCCACGTCAGGAGGTTGTGGTTGTTGCCAATACGTGCTTGTAGAATGTTAGACTTGATAAGTGTTTGGTATTGGATACCAAGGGATAAACAAACACTCGATAAAGATAGAATATGCAAAAAAAAAACGGGACGTGGTTTACCGTAGAATAGAAAATGGCCGAGGGTGACGTGTGTGGTTGTGGTGGTGGTTGTGTGGTGGTGGTGGGCGAGGAACCATCACAACACGGCAGGTAGATGGTTGAGGAATATCATGGTAGTGAGGGGAATATTATCATGGTAGTGAGGGGAATATCAACATGGTAGTGAGGGGAATATTATCATGGTAGTGAGGGGAATATTATCATGGTAGTGAGGGGAATATTATCATGGTAGTGAGGGGAATATTATCATGGTAGTGAGGGGAATATTATCATGGTAGTGAGGACCCCCCCTCCCCTCCTCCCCCCTCCCCTCCCCCCAGCCCGGGGGAAGAGAGTTCCCAGTGATGTCATAATTGGATGATGACGTCACACCTGCCCTCCGCCAATCAGGGAGAGAGGGGAAGAAGGGAGAGGGGAGGGAGAGGAGAGGGGAGGGAGGGAGTGGGGAGGGAGGGGAAATCAGAAGCGTACTAAAGAAAGGAGCGCATGAATAAAGATAAATGAACGCTGCATTATGGAATACATTATGATATTCTCGTACAGCGTCGGCCACTAACTTGGTTAGTGAGCGGGGAGGAAGGTGTGGGGTGAGGGGAGGTGAGGGGTGTGGGGTAATGGAGGTGGGAGGTGCTGGGTGTGGGGTGAGGAAGGTGTGGGGTGAGGAAGGTGCTGGGTGTGGGGTGAGGAAGGTGTGGGGGTGGGGTGAGGGGGGTTTGTGGGTGGGGGGTTTGGGGGTGTGGGGTGAGGAAAGGTGTGGGTGTGGGGTAGGGAGGTGGGGGGTGGGGAGGTGGGGGGCTGGGTGTGGGGGGAGGAAGGTGTGGGGTGGGGAAGGGTGCTGGGTGTGGGGTGAGGAAGGTGTGGGGTGTGGGGTGAGGGAGGTGTGGGGTGAGGGAGGTGGGAGGTGCTGGGTGGGGGGTGGGAAGTTTGGGTGGGGGAAAGGGGTGGGAGGTGTGGGGTGTGGGGTGAGGAAGGTGTGGGGTGAGGAAGGTGCTGGGTTGTGGGTGGGGGAAGGTGTGGGGTTGTGGGGTGAGGGAGGGAGGTGTGGGGTTGGGGGGTGAGGGAGGTGTGGGGTGAGGAGGTGGGAGGTGCGGGGTTTGTGGGGTGAGGAAAAGGTTTGTGGGTGAGGAAGGTGTGGGGTGTGGGGTGGGGTGTGTGGGGTGAGGAGGTGGGAGGTGCGGGGGTTGTGGGGTGAGGAAGTTTGGGGGGGGAGGAAGGTGGTGGGAGGTGTGGGGTTGTGGGTGGGGAAGGTGTGGGGTGAGGAAGGTGTGGGTGGGGGGTAGGAAGGTTGTGGGGTGTGGGTTTGGTGGGGGGAGGTGTGGGTGAGGGGGTGAGGGGAGGGGTGGGGTGAGGGAGGTGGGAGTGTGGGATTGTGGGGTGAGGAAGGGTTTGTGGGGTGAGGAAGGTGTGGGGTGTGGGTGAGGGAGGTGTGGGGTGAGGGAGGTGCTGGGTGTGGGGTGAGGAGGTGTGGGGTGAGGGAGGTGGGAGGTGTGGTGGGGGGTTTGAGGAAGGTGTGGGTGGGGAAAGGTGTGGGGTGTGGGGTGGGGGTGTGGGGTGAGGGAGTGCGGGTGGGTGTGGGGTGGGGGAAGGGTTTGGGGTGAGGGAGGTGGGAGGTGCTGGGTGTGGGGTGAGGAAGGTGTGGGGTGAGGAAGGTTTTTGGGTTTGTGGGGTGAGGGAGGTGTGGGGTGAGGGAGGTGGGAGGTGCTGGGTGTGGGGTGAGGAAGGTGTGGGGTGAGGAAGGTGTGGGGTGTGGGGTGAGGGAGGTTTTGGGTGTGAGGGAGGTGGGAGGTGCTGGGTGTGGGGTGAGGAAGGTTTGGGGTGGGAAGGTGGGAGGTGTGGTGGTGGTGGGTGGGGAAGGTGTGGGGTGGGGAAGGTGTGGGGTGTGGGGTGGGGAAGGTGGGGGTGAGGAAGGTGTGGGGTGTGGGGTGAGGAAGGTGTGGGGTGAGAGGCGCAAGTCTCGTTGTTGCAAAATACGGAAATTTACTCGTAATTTCAACCTGGAAATAACACGTGAAATGTAAGGCCATGGCGATAAATTTACTCTGAAAAATTTGAATTTTTACTTTAGCCTTTGTTATTGCTTAGATATTATTAATAAAAACTAGGCCATGGCAATAAATTTGATCTGAAAATTTAAATTTTTACGAAAGTCTGTATTATTACTTCCATATTATTGATGACGAAAATGGCTGTATAACATTATGATTGTGTGTGTGTGTGTATATGTACATGTTTGTATTTATTCCTGTAATTTCGCCATCTAGTTCTTTCGTCTATTTATATATATATATATATATATATATATATATATATATATATATAATTTTATAAAAAGGACATTGGATGTAAGGTTTCAGAAACAGTTGGTTTCAGGGTATGTAGTCATGGTGGGTTAAGGTCATTCATCGTCAGGGTAGTTAAGCACGTCCACCCACCGACACGTGCCCACCCCAGCCCACCACGGCCCACCCCGGCCCACCCCGGCCCACCCCGGCCCAGTGCACGTGACAAGGCCATATTTTCACCCAGGGAGGTGCTTGACCCGTACCCACACACGGCTGCCTCTCTCTCTCTTTCTCTCTCTCTCTCTCTCTCTCTCTCTCTCTCTCTCTCTCTCTCTCTCTCTCTCTCTCTCTCTCTCTCTCTCTCTCTCCGCCGAGGACGCCCCAGTCGCTCCCCCCCCCTCCCCCCGTCAAGGGCCAGCTTGCCTTAACCAACCCCCACCCCAACCCCCCTCCCCTCCCCTTCCTCCCCTTCCCATGACCCTCATAACCCCCCTCCCCTTCCTCCCCTCTCCGCGACCCTCATAACCCTCCCCCCTCCCCTTCCCATGACCGTCATAACCCCCCTCCCCTTCCTCCCCTTCCCACGACCCTCATATCCCCCCTCCCCTCCCCTTCCCGTGACCCTCATAACCCTCCCCCCCTCCCCTTCCTCCCTTCCCATGACCCTCATATCCCCCCTCCCCTTCCTCCCCTTCCCGCGACCCTCATAACCCTCCCCCCTCCCCTTCCTCCCCTTCCCATGACCCTCATATCCCCCCTCCCCTTCCTCCCCTTCCCGCGACCCTCATAACCCTCCCCCCTCCCCTTCCTCCCCTTCCCATGACCCTCATATCCCCCCTCCCCTTCCTCCCCTTCCCGCGACCCTCATAACCCTCCCCCCTCCCCTTCCTCCCCTTCCCATGACCCTCATATCCCCCCTCCCCTTCCTCCCCTTCCCGCGACCCTCATAACCCTCCCCCCTCCCCTTCCTCCCCTTCCCATGACCCTCATATCCCCCCTCCCCTTCCTCCCCTTCCCGCGACCCTCATAACCCTCCCCCCTCCCCTTCCTCCCCTTCCCATGACCCTCATATCCCCCCTCCCCTTCCTCCCCTTCCCATGACCCTCATAACCCCCCCTCCCCTTCCTCCCCTTCCCATGACCCTCCTAACCCCCCTCCCCTTCCCCCAACCGTCCACACCCCCTGACCACCACACCTTGATCACATATCCAGGACCCACCTCGCCGTTTTCTTTTTTCTCCTTCTTCTTGTTTCTACGTTGGTGTGTTGGTGTAGAGGGAACCAGGAGGAGGAGGTGGTCCAGGGAAGATGGGGTGTGGGAGCAGAAGACGGACGCACAGAGTGTGTACACGTGTGGTGTACATACACACTGGTGGTCACTTGTGTGGTGTGTACCTGGCAGTATTGTGTGTGTGTGTGTGTGTGTGTTTAAAGAGGAGGTTAGGTAACGTAAGACATGAGCTGCTCATTGTGTATGTCCATGTATGGCTGGCCCTTGTAGCGTTACCGGACTCCACCTGCTTGTGGGAACTCTGCAACTATTTGGTGTATCTACACTCGATATGACTACACTACAGTGGGTGTCACTGTGGTAGCAGGGGAGAGCATACCGTGGTATGACCTCCGGGGAGAGGAGGCAAGGGTGTGTGTGTGTGTGTGTGTGTGTGTGTGTGTGGGTGGGTTTGGGGGGGAGGGGGAGAGAGAGCCTGGGTCCCACTTCTCAACGAACATTTTTTCCCATTTGTGTTATTTCCTGCCTTCCTTCCCACGTCATCCGGAGGGAATTTATTTCCATAGTTTTCCCAGTTTTTAAATTTTTTTTTTTTTATTCATGTTTAGTTTTTAATTTCTTTCAGCATCCCCCCTCCCCTCCCCCCCCTCCCCACACTTCCGTGTGTGTCTCCTTGAATATATTAATTTATTCCATATGGAATGTTTTCGTCTCTTATTATTTTTTTTTTTGTTTGTTTCTTGAATTTATTTCGGGCCCGTATTTTTTCTTCCCCCTTCCAGAATATATTCTAGTTTCCCCCCCCCCCATCTTGAATATTTTTTTTTGTTAATTCGTTTCTTCCCTTGTTTAGTATTGTATGATTCTGTGTTTCGTCATGACCTTAACATGGGAAAATATCTTCTTTGTCTTCTTGTTAATTTGGCATTTGTCTTTACACTGAATACAATAGCATGTTGTATTCTAATACAACAACATGTTGTGTTCTAAGACAGTAGCACATTGTATTCTAGAGACAATAGCATGTTCTGTTCTGATACAGTAGCATGTTGTATTCTGGTACAGTAGCATGTTGTAATCTAATACAATAGCATGATGTATTCTAATTCATTTACTCCTTTTTTTCCCCTAATTCTGATATTTCTTCCTTCATTATTTTCCTCTTACGTAATCGTTTCTTTCCCCCGTTGGCTTTCCTCCGCGGTTCTACAAACTCATTTCCTAACCTCTAACGCCCTTCGCTGCCGAGGTTGTGGCCACATCACAACCCTGACGATTACAACTCGTGGCAAATCAGGCCTTCGAATCACCACTTGGCCATGGTGTGTGGCTGACCGTTGTTGTGATTGTGGAAGACGACAGCGAGGGGGGTGGATGGATGTCCACCTGTTTACGAAGATACACACAGACTGGCTCTCTGTGTGTGTATATTAACGATATAACATTTATGATGATTTAACGCTCAATTAAAGTAATTATCTTAGTCCCATAATCGCTCACGATCATTATGGTGGTCAACTTAGAGAATGTGCAGCATCTTCTTCATGTAGGCAGGATGGAA
>NC_092255.1:2015666-2020666 GCF_036320965.1 Panulirus ornatus | reverse complement strand
GTGATGGTGTGGTGGTGTTGTGGCTGTGTGGTGTGGTGGTGTGGTGGCTGTGTGGTGTGTTGGTGTGGTGGTGTTGTGGCTGTGTGGTGTGGTGGTGTGGTGTGGTGGCTGTGTGGTGTGATGGTGTGGTGTGGTGGCTGTGTGGTGTGATGGTGTGGTGGTGTTGTGGCTGTGTGGTGTGGTGGTGTGGTGGCTGTGTGGTGTGATGGTGTGGTGTGGTGGCTGTGTGGTGTGATGGTGTGGTGGTGTTGTGGCTGTGTGGTGTGGTGGTGTGGTGGCTGTGTGGTGTGATGGTGTGGTGTGGTGGCTGTGTGGTGTGATGGTGTTGTGGCTGTGTGGTGTGGTGGTGTGGTGGCTGTGTGGTGTGATGGTGTGGTGTGGTGGCTGTGTGGTGTGATGGTGTGGTGGTGTTGTGGCTGTGTGGTGTGGTGGTGTGGTGGCTGTGTGGTGTGTTGGTGTGGTGGTGTTGTGGCTGTGTGGTGTGATGGTGTGGTGTGGTGGCTGTGTGGTGTGATGGTGTGGTGTGGTGGCTGTGTGGTGTGATGGTGTGGTGGTGTTGTGGCTGTGTGGTGTGGTGGTGTGGTGTGGTGGCTGTGTGGTGTGATGGTGTGGTGGTGTTGTGGCTGTGTGGTGTGTTGGTGTTGTGGTGTGGTGGTGTTGTGGCTGTGTGGTGTGGTGGTGTGGTGTGGTGGCTGTGTGGTGTGGTGGTGTGGTGGCTGTGTGGTGTGTTGGTGTGGTGGTGTTGTGGCTGTGTGGTGTGATGGTGTGGTGTGGTGGCTGTGTGGTGTGGTGTGGTGGTGTTGTGGCTGTGTGGTGTGGTGGTGTGGTGGCTGTGTGGTGTGTTGATGTGGTGGTGTTGTGGCTGTGTGGTGTGATGGTGTGGTGTGGTGGCTGTGTGGTGTGATGGTGTGGTGGTGTTGTGGCTGTGTGGTGTGATGGTGTGGTGTGGTGGCTGTGTGGTGTGATGGTGTGGTGGTGTTGTGGCTGTGTGGTGTGTTGGTGTTGTGGTGTGTTGGTGTGGTGGTGTTGTGGCTATGTGGTGTTGTGGTGTGGTGTGGTGGTGTGGTGGTGTGGTGGCTGTGGCGATGGTGGGGTTGGGTTGATGAGGTGGGGTGAGGGATGACGTGATCATGGTTTAAGATGGTTCTTGGTCACCTGTGTTACGTCCCTCGGCTCTTGGTCACCACAATACCAGCGTTATCAAAGGTAAAAGTCAAGACTTCAGGATTGACTTCTTAACCAATGACTATACGAACAACGGTACGATCGTGACCTTTGACCTGATTCATCATGACTGGGTCAGATACCCCATCGTTACACGCACACGTGGCACCGCTGACGGATACAGAAGTGTCTGGCTGATGACAGTGTTGAAGAGTAGTTGATTACTGTTCGATTTGCATATGATACTTGGTCGCCGTTTCCTGCGTTACCGAGGTTAGCGCCAGGAAACAGACGAAGAAAATGCCACGTCAGCTCACGTCGATTCTCTACGTGTCATGTGTGATGCACCGAAACCACAACCGCTGAACAGGCTCTGATTCAATCAATTGACAGCACGTCGACCCCTGTATACCACATCGTTCCAATTCACTCTTATCTCGTTCACGCCATTCACCCTCCTGCATGTTCAGGCCCCGATTTCTCAAAGTCTCCTTCCCTCCATCCTTCCACCTCCAGTTTAATCTCTCCGTTCTCCTCGTTTCCTCCACTTCTGAGACACACATACATCCTCTTTCTCAACCATCTCCCCGTTCTCCTCCACTTCTGACACACATACATCCTCTTGCTCAACCATTCCTCCTCTGTATATATACACAACCTTACATTATGTTCCTGATTATCTTTGAGGATGTAAGATTAGAATTAACCCTCGTAGCTTACCCCGCGTCGTGAACAACAACAACAGACTGTTAGGGTTGGCAATTTGTATACGACTTACTGCTTCTCGAGGACTGTAATTCGTGCGCCTTTCACACAGCCGCCATCAGACTGCTGCTGGGAGAAGGTAAGACAGACGAACACGAGAGAGGGAAGAAAAAGAAATAGTGATGAAGACACCCCACCAACACCATGTCTTGTGCAGGCGAAGCTGTGTGGATAAATAGATACAGAAGATGACTGTAGACGTAGCCACGGTCTTACAACACAATTATGTTAGTTTCCTTCGTTTCCTCTCTCCTTTCCCATCGTCTCCCGCTCTCTGTATTTGGTTAGTTTTATAAATGGGAAATTAACTTAATTTCAGATGCGGTGATGGAGGCATTACAGGATGTTTAGAAATGGAAGGGCATTACAGAGACCAGATCCTAAGGTTAACTTTTTTCTATGGAAAGAAAAAAATGTATTTTTTTTTTATGTTTCTGAAAAGTCGATAAAAAACGAGATTGGGGTTTTGAATATCATATTAAACGTCGGGTTAATACATGCTTTATATTCCTGTGGCGCTCGTTAAACCTTTCGTTAAACTTATCAACGACGTATTGAAAAGATAAGATTCGTTGAGTTTGTGTGCGACGGTCGGGTTGTGGTGGTGTGTCATCATGTTGTAATCTATCTGTATGTCACAACCTCATCAACCACAACATTGTTCTTGTTCTCCTTTGCTGACCGTCTTATTTTTGTTGTTTATTATTATTTTTGATATTTTATAGTTTTTATGGTTTATTATTATTTTTGATATTTTATAGTTTTTATGGTTTATTATTATTTTTGATATTTTATAGTTTTTATGGTTTATTATTATTTTTGATATTTTATAGTTTTTATGGTTTATTATTATTTTTGATATTTTATAGTTTTTATGGTTTATTATTATTTTTGATATTTTATAGTTTTTATGGTTTATTATTATTTTTGATATTTTATAGTTTTTATGGTTTATTATTATTTTTGATATTTTATAGTTTTTATGGTTTATTATTATTTTTGATATTTTATAGTTTTTATAGTTTATTATTATTTTTGATATTTTATAGTTTTTATGGTTTATTATTATTTTTGATATTTTATAGTTTTTATGGTTTATTATTATTTTTGATATTTTATAGTTTTTATGGTTTATTATTATTTTTGATATTTTATAGTTTTTATGGTTTATTATTATTTTTGATATTTTATAGTTTTTATGGTTTATTATTATTTTTGATAAAAATATATAGTTTTTATGGTTTATTATTATTTTTGATATTTTATAGTTTTTTTTTTTTTTTTTTTTTTTATACTTTGTCGCTGTCTCCCGCGTTTGCGAGGTAGCGCAAGGAAACAGACGAAAGAAATGGCCCAACCCCCCCCATACACATGTACATACACACGTCCACACACGCAAATATACATACCTACACAGCTTTCCATGGTTTACCCCAGACGCTTCACATGCCTTGATTCAATCCACTGACAGCACGTCAACCCCTGTATACCACATCGCTCCAATTCACTCTATTCCTTGCCCTCCTTTCACCCTCCTGCATGTTCAGGCCCCGATCACACAAAATCCTTTTCACTCCATCTTTCCACCTCCAATTTGGTCTCCCTCTTCTCCTCGTTCCCTCCACCTCCGACACATATATCCTCTTGGTCAATCTTTCCTCACTCATTCTCTCCATGTGCCCAAACCATTTCAAAACACCCTCTTCTGCTCTCTCAACCACGCTCTTTTTATTTCCACACATCTCTCTTACCCTTACGTTACTTACTCGATCAAACCACCTCACACCACACATTGTCCTCAAACATCTCATTTCCAGCACATCCATCCTCCTACGCACAACTCTATCCATAGCCCACGCCTCGCAACCATACAACATTGTTGGAACTACTATTCCTTCAAACATACCCATTTTTGCTTTCCGGGATAATGTTCTCGACTTCCACACATTTTTCAAGGCTCCAAAATTTTCGCCCCCTCCCCCACCCTATGATCCACTTCCGCTTCCATGGTTCCATCCATAGTTTTATGGTTTATTATTATTTTTGATATTTTATAGTTTTTATGGTTTATTATTATTTTTGATATTTTATAGTTTTTATGGTTTATTATTATTTTTGATATTTTATAGTTTTTATGGTTTATTATTATTTTTGATATTTTATAGTTTTTATGGTTTATTATTATTTTTGATATTTTATAGTTTTTATGGTTTATTATTATTTTTGATATTTTATAGTTTTTATGGTTTATTATTATTTTTGATATTTTATAGTTTTTATGGTTTATTATTATTTTTGATATTTTATAGTTTTTATGGTTTATTATTATTTTTGATATTTTATTTTTACTTTTTGATTTTTATTTTATTCTTGGTTTTCAACATTTATTTTATATTTTATGTTTTTTATTTTAGTTTTAGGTTTTATATTCTATTTTAGTTTTAGGTTTTATATTCTATTTTAGTTTTAGGTTTTATATTTCATTTTAGTTTTGATTTTTTTATTTATTTTAGTTTTAGTTTTTATATTTTATTTTTGTAATTTATTTTTGTCTTGTGGAATGGTGTACGTGTGAACGTCAGGTCCAGCCAGACCTCGCTGGTTGGTCACTGTCTGCGCCGCCTCACACACTCACGCCCGGTCCTTGAGAGAGAGAGAGAGAGAGAGAGAGAGAGAGAGAGAGAGAGAGAGAGAGAGAGAGAGAGAGGAAGAAAAACACAGACCTGACATTCATTTTTCACTCATGTTATTATTGTTTTTTTTAAGGTTTTTTTCGATGTTTTTTTTTTCTGTAAGAATGAAATAGAAGTAGTGAAGGTGAGTGTGAGTGACCTCGTGTCTTTGACATTACCAGTTTAAGATTATGTTTGACGAGCGAGTGACCCGTGTGTGTGTGTGTGTGTGTGTGTGTTGTGTGTGTGTGTGTGTGTGTGTGTAGGTCACACGCCCAACCTGCTGCTGACGTGGGCAGTGAGGGGCCCCTGCGCATATGTGCTGACGTGGACCAGGGCGTCTGCCGTGGCTGACGGAGGCTGCCTGCTCCTCGCCCTGACCTTGACCTCTCCACCATC
>NC_092255.1:1998166-2000666 GCF_036320965.1 Panulirus ornatus | reverse complement strand
ACTGCCCTGAGTGGTAGATGAGGTCACGTACACTACCCTGAGTGGTAGCTGAGGCCACGTACACTGCCCTGAGTGGTAGCTGAGGCCACGTACACTACGCTGAGTGGTAGCTGAGGCCGCGTACACTACCCTGAGTGGTAGCTGAGGCCACGTACACTACCCTGAGTGGTAGCTGAGGCCACGTACACTACCCTGAGTGGTAGCTGAGGCCACGAACACTACCCCGAGTGGTATCTGAGGCCACGTACACTGCCCTGAGTGGTAGATGAGGTCACGTACACTACCCTGAGTGGTAGCTGAGGTCACGCACACACCCTGAGTGGTAGCTGAGGCCACGTACACTGCCCCTGAGTGGTAGATGAGGTCACGTACACTACCCTGAGTGGTAGCTGAGGCCAGGTACACAACCCTGAGTGGTAGATGAGGCCACGTACACTGCCCTGAGTGGTAGCTGAGGCCACGTACACTACCCTGAGTGGTAGCTGAGGCCACGTACACTACCCTGAGTGGTAGCTGAGGCCACGTACACTACCCTGAGTGGTAGCTGAGGCCACGTACACTACCCCGAGTGGTATCTGAGGCCACGTACACTACCCTGAGTGGTAGCTGAGGCCAGGTACACAACCCTGAATGGTAGCTGAGGCCACGTACACTGCCCTGAGTGGTAGCTGAGGCCACGTACACTGCCCTGAGTGGTAGCTGAGGCAACGTACACTACCCCGAGTGGTATCTGAGGCCACGTACACTGCCCTGAGTGGTAGCTGAGGCCACGTACACTACCCTGAGTGGTAGCTGAGGCCACGTACACTACCCTGAGTGGTAGCTGAGGCCACGTACACTACCCTGAGTGGTAGCTGAGGCCACGTACACTACCCCGAGTGGTATCTGAGGCCACGTACACTACCCTGAGTGGTAGCTGAGGCCAGGTACACAACTCTGAGTGGTAGCTGAGGCCACGTACACTGCCCTGAGTGGTAGCTGAGGCCACGTACACTGCCCTGAGTGGTAGCTGAGGCCAGGTACACTACCCTGAGTGGTAACTGAGGCCACGTACACTACCCTGAGTGGTAGGTGAGGCCACGTACACTGCCCTGAGTGGTATCTGAGGCCACGTACACTACCCTGAGTGGTAGGTGAGTTCACGTACACTACCCTGAGTGGTAGCTGAGGTCACGTACACTGCCCTGAGTGGTAGCTGAGGCCAGGTACACTATCCTGAGTGGTAACTGAGGCCACGTACACTACCCTGAGTGGTAGCTGAGGCCACGTACACTGCCCTGAGTGGTAGCTGAGGCCACATACACTGCCCTGAGTGGTAGCTGAGGCCACGTACCCTACCCTGAGTGGTAGCTGAGGCCACGTACACTACCCTGAGTGGTAGGTGAGGCCACGTACCCTACCCTGAGTGGTAGCTGAGGCCACGCACACTGCCCTGAGTGGTAGCTGAGGCCACGCACACTGCCCTGAGTGGTAGCTGAGGCCACGTACACTGAGTGGTAGCGGCCACACACACACTACCCTGAGTGGTAGCTGAGGCCACGTGCACTCCCCAGTAATATACCTCGTTGGCAACTCGTACGTCAACTTCAGCAGGAAGTTACTCAATGGATCAGACTCATGACTGCCACACTGCTGGCGTCGCTGGAGGAAATGGTGACCATGCCATGAATACCATGCGAATCCCGAGCGAATTATGTTCATGGTGCAGGTACAGGCGATACTCCCACCGATAACGCTAGAACTCTCGACCTTCTTGACCCGACCCCAGGTGTGTGTGTGTGTGTGTGTGTGTGTGTGTGTCCTAGTTGTGGATTAACGTTTTGTGCACGACGGTAGGTACGACCCTTGTGCACGACGGTACGACCCTTGTGCACGACGGTACGACCCTTGAGCATGACGGTACGAACCTTGTGCACGACGGCACGACCCTTGAGCACGACGGCACGACCCTTGAGCACGACGGTACGACCCTCGAACACGACGGTACAACCCTTGGGCTCGTACCGTCGTGCTCAAGGGTCGTACCGTCGTGCTCAAGGGTCATACCGTCGTGATCAAGGGTCGTCAAGGGTCGTACCGTCGTGCTCAAGGGTCGTACCGTCGTGATCAAGGGTCGTCAAGGGTCGTACCGTCGTGATCAAGGGTCGTCAAGGGTCGTGCCGTCGTGCTCAAGGTCGTACCGTCGTGCTCAAGGGTCGTCAAGGGTCATGTACCGTCGTGTTCAAGGGTCGTGTACCGTCTTGGTCAAGGGTCGTGTACCGTCGTGCTCAAGGGTCGTGTACCGTCGTGGTGAAGGGTCGTCAAGGGTCGTGTACCGTCGTGGTCAAGGGTCGTGTACCGTCGTGATCAAGGGTCGTCAAGGGTCGTGTACCGTCGTGGTCAAGGGTCGTCAAGGGTCGTGTACCGTCGTGGTCAAGGGTCGTGTACCGTCGTGATCAAGGGTCGTCAAGGGTCGTGTACCGTCGTGATCAAGGGTCGTCAAGGGTCGTGTACCGTCGTG
>NC_092255.1:1988166-1993166 GCF_036320965.1 Panulirus ornatus | reverse complement strand
TGTTGGCGGGGGAGGGAAGGAGGGGGAAGGAGTCTCTCTCTCTCTCTCTGGCCCCTCCCCAACAACCCTGGGGGGGGGAGGGGGCCTCGACCGCACCCCTCCCCCCTCCCCATCAACCCTGGGGAGGGGCCCTGCCACACTCCCCCTCCCCCTTCCCCATCAACCCTGGGGGGAGGGGCCTCGACCGCACCCCTCCCCATCAACCCTGGGGAGGGGCCCTGCCACACTCCCCCCTCCCCCCTCTGCATCAGGCAGACCCTTGAAGCATTGAAGAACCCACTCCTCTCCACTGGAGATAACCCCCTCCCTCCCCAACCCCAACCCTCCCCTTCTCCCCTTAACCCCGATCTCTCCCCTTATCCCCT
This sequence comes from Panulirus ornatus, assembly GCF_036320965.1. NCBI lineage: Eukaryota > Metazoa > Arthropoda > Malacostraca > Decapoda > Palinuridae > Panulirus > Panulirus ornatus. The sequence continues at coordinate 1,992,801 of NC_092255.1, read as the reverse complement.
TTAGGTCTCCCCCCCCCCTGCTGTACTCACCCTCCCCTCGCTTCCCCCACCCCACCTCTGGCAAGGCTCCAAGCTAGGCTGAACAAACTTGTATTTTGTTCTTGTTCCTTAAGTCCCACACTGGCCAAGAGTCCCACACTGGCCAAGAGTCCCCACACTGGCCAAGAGCCCCACACTGGCCAAGAGTCCCACACTGGCCAAGAGCCCCATACTGGCCAAGAGCCCCATACTGGCCAAGAGTCCCACACTGGCCAAGAGTCCCACACTGGCCAAGAGTCCCACACTGGCCAAGAGTCCCACACTGGCCAAGAGCCCCACACTGGCCAAGAGTCCCACACTGGCCAAGAGCCCCACACTGGCCAAGAGCCCCATACTGGCCAAGAGTCCCACACTGGCCAAGAGCCCCACACTGGCCAAGAGCCCCACACTGGCCAAGAGTCCCACACTGGCCAAGAGCCCCATACTGGCCAAGAGCCCCACACTGGCCAAGAGCCCCACACTGGCCAAGAGTCCCACACTGGCCAAGAGCCCCACACTGGCCAAGAGCCCCATACTGGCCAAGAGTCCCACACTGGCCAAGAGCCCCACACTGGCCAAGAGCCCCACACTGGCCAAGAGTCCCACACTGGCCAAGAGCCCCACACTGGCCAAGAGCCCCACACTGGCCAAGAGTCCCACACTGGCCAAGAGTCCCACACTGGCCAAGAGCCCCACACTGGCCAAGAGTCCCACACTGGCCAAGAGCCCCACACTGGCCAAGAGCCCCATACTGGCCAAGAGTCCCACACTGGCCAAGAGCCCCACACTGGCCAAGAGCCCCACACTGGCCAAGAGTCCCACACTGGCCAAGAGCCCCACACTGGCCAAGAGCCCACACTGGCCAAGAGCCCACACTGGCCAAGAGCCCCATACTGGCCAAGAGTCCCACACTGGCCAAGAGTCCCACACTGGCCAAGAGCCCCACACTGGCCAAGAGCCCCACACTGGCCAAGAGTCCCACACTGGCCAAGAGCCCCACACTGGCCAAGAGTCCCACACTGGCCAAGAGTCCCACTTCCTCTTATTTTCTTTATATCAAACGTTAGAGAAATAAGCAAAGATCGTGTGATTCACTTAAGGAAAATTAATGGTTACCACAGAGAGATAGACAGATAGATAATACGAGATAGATATATCAACTTCTTTTTGCAGGAGGACAGTGCCAATCATATATATATATATATATATATATATATATATATATATATATATATATATATATATATATATATATATAATGTGTGTGTGTGTGTGTGTGTGTGTGTGTGTGTGTGTGTTGCCTTTTCCGGCCATCGACCTATGAGGAAGGTCATTAGGCCTGCAACCCTATCTCATATGTGATTAAAATCATCCCTAAGTACCTATTGTGATGAAAATTAATATATGATATAGAGGAATTATAATTCTTATATGATAAAGATAAATTATAATTAAGAATAATTGGGAAGAAAAGATTTTTGTGGGTATTGAGTGAACACAGATAACATAGTTGCAGTTTACACAAGAATAAGTGATAGTATATAGTGGAGATAATGCTCCACCACCACGTCATGCACATACATGATGATCCACCACCACCACCACGTCATGCACATACATGATGATCCACCACCACCACCACGTCATGCACATACATGATGATCCACCACCACCACCACGTCATGCACATACATGATGATCCACCACTACCACCACGTCATGCACATACATGATGATCCACCACCACCACCACGTCATGCACATACATGATCCACCACCACCACCACGTCATGCACATACATGATGATCCTCCACCACCACCACGTCATGCACATACATGATGATCCACCACCACCACCACGTCATGCACATACATGATGATCCACCACCACCACCACGTCATGCACATACATGATGATCCACCACCACCACCACGTCATGCACATACATGATGATCCACCACCACGTCATGCACATACATGATGATCCACCACCACCACCACGTCATGCACATACATGATGATCCACCACCACCACCACGTCATGCACATACATGATGATCCACCACCACCACCACGTCATGCACATACATGATGATCCACCACCACCACCACGTCATGCACATACATGATGATCCTCCACCACCACCACGTCATGCACATACATGATGATCCACCACCACCACCACGTCATGCACATACATGATGATCCACCACCACCACCACGTCATGCACATACATGATGATCCACCACCACCACGTCATGCACATACATGATGATCCTCCACCACCACCACGTCATGCACATACATGATGATCCACCACCACCACCACGTCATGCACATACATGATGATCCACCACACCACCACGTCATGCACATACATGATGATCCACCACCACCACGTCATGCACATACATGATGATCCACCACCCCACCACGTCATGCACATACATGATGATCCACCACCACCACCACGTCATGCACATACATGATGATCCACCACCACCACCACGTCATGCACATACATGATGATCCACCACCACCACCACGTCATGCACATACATGATGATCCACCACCACCACCACGTCATGCACATACATGATGATCCACCACCACCACCACGTCATGCACATACATGATGATCCTCCACCACCACGTCATGCACATACATGATGATCCACCACCACCACCACGTCATGCACATACATGATGATCCACCACCACCACCACGTCATGCACATACATGATGATCCACCACCACCACCACGTCATGCACATACATGATGATCCTCCACCACCACCACGTCATGCACATACATGATGATCCACCACCACCACGTCATGCACATACATGATGATCCACCACCACCACCACGTCATGCACATACATGATGATCCACCACCACCACCACGTCATGCACATACAATGATAACCACCACCACGTCATGCACCAACATGATGATCCCACCACCACCACCACCGTCATGCACATACATGATGATCCACCACCACACCACGTCATGCACATACATGATGATCCTCACCACCACCACGTCAAGCACCATACATGATGATCCACCACCACGTCATGCACCTACATGATGATCCACCACCCCACCACGTCATGCACATACGTGATGATCCACCACACCACCACGTCAGCACATACATGATGATCCACCACCACACCACGTCATGCACATACGTGATGATCCACCACCACCACCACGTCATGCACCATACATGATGATCCACCACCACCACACACGTCATGCACATACATGATGATCCACCACCACCACGTCATGCACATACATGATGATCCACCACCACCACCACGTCATGCACATACGTGATGATCCACCACCACCACCACGTCATGCACATACATGATGATCCACCACCACCACCACGTCATGCACATACATGATGATCCACCACCACCACCACGTCATGCACATACATGATGATCCTCCACCACCACCACGTCATGCACATACATGATGATCCACCACCACCACGTCATGCACATACGTGATGATCCACCACCACCACCACGTCATGCACATACATGATAATATATTCGAAGGTCCGTTGGCTCAACCCCGTGGTCCACTTGCCCCTCAGGTTAACCAACTCCCCTCAAGGCCGACCGTCCAATATATATATATATATATATATATATATATATATATATATATATATATATATATATATATATATATATATATATATATATTCCTATGAGTCCACGGGGAAAATGAAACACGAAAAGTTCCCAAGTGCACTTTCGTGTAATAATCACATCATCAGGGGAGACACAAGAGAGGAATATAACAGTCAGTTGATATACATTGTCCTAGCTTCGTCTCTTCGATGTATATCAACTGACTGTCATATTCCTCTCTTGTGTCTCCCCTGATGATGTGATTATTACACGAAAGTGCACTTGGGAACTTTTCGTGTTTCATTTTCCCCGTGGACTCATAGGAATATCTTGATCACGCGCAAAATTGTGATCCTTTTCTATATATATATATATATATATATACACACACACACACACACACACACACACACACACACACAACGTGTATGCAGCTGTAAATGTTTTTATGTCAGTGTGTGTCTACTGAAGTATGTATGTTTCTGTCTGGGAAATGTTTATAGTACAAATTTACTTACATGTAGTCTGTATGTACGTAGATAATGTATGACGGACACTCATGTGTGTGTGTGTGTGTGTGTGTGTGTACGGCCATGTAAGCGCACTAGTGCATTAATTAGCAGGAAAAAAATGGCTAGCTGGCACCTGGGGGTGGGGTGAGTTGCCAGGTAGTGCAGGTTTGGCGAGTCACTCAAGGACAAGGCGTTAACCCACGTCAGCTGAACGAAGTGTTGTGGGAACGCTACATTGTGGAACGTGTTCGTTCAGTCGTCTCGTAGCTCCTAGGTGAAGATTGGAGGGCTGGGCTCGGCTAGGTGCAGCTGGGTGGCGCCCCCCACCTCGGTGCAAGTGGGTGGTGGTGCTAGACGTGGGTGGGTGGGTGGCGCCTGGTGTGGGTGCAGGTGGGTGGTGGTGCAAGACGTGGGTGGGTGGGTGGCGCCTGGTGA
>NC_092255.1:1943166-1980666 GCF_036320965.1 Panulirus ornatus | reverse complement strand
CCTCCTCCTCCTCCTCCTTTTCGTCCTCCTCCTCCTCCTTTTCGTCCTCCTCCTCTTCCTTCTCCTCTTCTTCCTCCTCCTCCTCCTCTTCCTTCTCCTCCTCCTCCTCCTCCTCTTCTTCCTCCTCCTCCTGCATCTTGAGAAGCTGTGTCTGGAATCGACAGGTCGACCCTTAATTAGCACAAGTAATTATTATACCTAACCTTGAACAAAAGACATCAAAGGACATGAACACACACACACACACACACACACACACACACACACACACACACTCGCACTCATTTGGAAGAACGTCTTTAACAAGCAGCAACGACAATAACGCTTTTGATGAGACATTAAACAAAGGAAATGATTAAGGGGAGGGTAAAGTGGGCACCCCACTCCATCAGGGTTACACAAGGGAGAGAGAGAGAGAGAGAGAGAGAGAGAGAGCTGGGGAGAATTGCGTATTCTTCATATATTCATCATTTCAATTTCTTCGGCCATTGATCCCCCCTCCCCCACTGCTCCTCTGTGCGACCCTTAATTAAGTCCCGTCTAATCTTAATTTCTGTAATTAATCACTGGAAGGAGGTGACGTAACGCGTCCTGGGTTAATTACTCTTATCGATCTGTTAATTACTCTTATTAATCAGTTGTTCAATATAATGAATGCGCGGGGGGGGGGGGGATAAATTTGTTATTGTATGGGCTCAAACTGATTTTCTCTGGGGGTGTCTCTCTCTCTTTGGGGTTGAAGTTACTACACCTCTCTGGGGGTGTGGGGGGTTGTTATCTGTGTGGCTTATCATGGAAGTGTTCACGTAGGGTTACGTTCATATCTGGGGGGAGGGGGGAGGGGGAGGGTAGTTACCTTCTCTCTGAGGTTGTTGTTGTTGTTGTTGTTGTTTCCCTGGGTTGTGATAATGACCTTTAAGGGGTTTTTTTTTAGTTGTCTGGGGGTTTAAAAGTGCTGTTCTCTGGGGATTAGGTTATTACTTTAATGTATTAAGGTTTAGGTTATAGTGTTCAGGGATTACATTACTTTCTGTGGGGTTCAGGTGAGGTTTTCTCTGGGGGTGGGGGGAGTCAAGTTGGTATGACCTTTGGGGTTGTTTCTCTTGTCTGGGGTTGCGTTACTTTCCTTCTGGGGTTAGAATACTTTCATCTGGGGGTCGTATTTTTCTCCTCCGTGGGGGGGGGGGTTGAACTTCCACACCCCCAGAGAACTCTCGTCTGGGGGTCGTATTTTTATCCTTCGTGGGGGGGGGGGGGGTTGAACTTCCACACCCCCAGAGAACTCTCGTCTGGGGGTCGTATTTTTCTCCTTCGTGGGGGGGGGGGGGGTTGAACTTCCACACCCCCAGAGAACTCTCGTCTGGGGGTCGTATTTTTCTCCTTCGTGGGGGGGGGGGGGTTGAACTTCCACACCCCCAGAGAACTCTCGTCTGGGGGTCGTATTTTTCTCCTTCGTGGGGGGGGGGGGGTTGAACTTCCACACCCCCAGAGAACTCTCGTCTGGGGGTCGTATTTTTCTCCTTCGTGGGGGGGGGGGGGTTGAACTTCCACACCCCCAGAGAACTCTCGTCTGGGGGTCGTATTTTTCTCCTTCGTGGGGGGGGGGGGGGGTTGAACTTCCACACCCCCAGAGAACTCTCGTCTGGGGGTCGTATTTTTCTCCTCCGTGGGGGGGGGGGGGGTTGAACTTCCACACCCCCAGAGAACTCTCGTCTGGGGGGTCGTATTTTTCTCCTTCGTGGGGGGGGGGGGGGTTGAACTTCCACACCCCCAGAGAACTCTCGTCTGGGGGTCGTATTTTTCTCCTTCGTGGGGGGGGGGGGGGGTTTGAACTTCCACACCCCCAGAGAACTCTCGTCTGGGGGTCGTATTTTTCTCCTTCGTGAGGGGGGGTTGAACTTCCACACCCCCAGAGAACTCTCGTCTGGGGGTCGTATTTTTCTCCTTCGTGAGGGGGGGTTGAACTTCCACACCCCCGGATTCCCCGCACTTAACGAAGCTTGGGCGTCGCACTTACATGAGTAAAGTGGCCGGACACTTTACTTCGCCACGCTCGACCCCTCTCCCTCCCTCATCCTCCTCCCCCCCTCCCTCCTCCCCCCTCCCTCCCTCCCCCCCACCTGACCCCCACAGTGTTTCGTTCGTGTGTGTGTGTCCCCCCTACCTCCATCCCCCCCCCCCCCCCATTCCCCTGCAGCTGCGTCGTATCGTACCGAGCGACGCAAGGTACGATTTCCGTCCCAGTCAGAGATACGACGCGGCGGGGCGAGCGAGCCTGGCTGCCTGTTTGTGTGTGTGTGTGTGTGTGTGTGTGTGTGAGTGTGTGTGTGTGTGTGTGTGTGAGTGTGTGTGTGTGTGTGTGTGTGTGTGTGTGTGTGTGTGTGTGTGTGAGTGTGTGTGTGTGTGTGTGTGTGCGTGTGTGTGAGTGTGTGTGTGTGTGTGTGTGTGTGTGTGTGTGTGTGTGTGTGTGTGTGTGTGTGTGTGTGTGTGTGTGTGTGTGTGAGTGTGTGTGTGTGTGTGTGTGTGTGTGTGTGTGAGTGTGTGTGTGTGTGTGTGTGTGTGTGAGTGTGTGTGTGTGTGTGTGTGTGTGTGAGTGTGTGTGTGTGTGTGTGTGAGTGTGTGTGTGTGTGTGTGTGTGTGTGTGTGTGTGTGTGTGTGTGTGTGTGTGTGTGTGTGTGTGTGTGTGTCGGTCAAGAGGATGACGGGGGGGGAGGGGGGGTGGTTGGATGTGTGGGTTCACTTGGTGTTATCTTGATCTACTGCGCACGTGGTGTGCGTCGTGGTATACCCACAGTGTGTATTCCTTTATGTAAAGTGTATAGATATATATATATATATATATATATATATATATATATATATATATATATATATATATATAGATAGATAGATAGATAGATTGATTGATTGATTTATTGATTAATTGATAGACGATCACAACACCTGGTATAAACACATCTGAAACTACACACTTCCCAGACATGTACTAGTTACTCATTCCCTTCTGTTCACTGGACACACACACACACACACACACACACACACACACACACCACCGTCTCTCCCAGCATTACCGACCACGGCTCCTACGCCGTGGCACACGACCCGACACGCCCAACACACAGCTTGAACACTGGACGTCTCCTGCTGTTCATCTGTCTTGTTATTACCCTCACAATGACAGACGTATTACATCATTATCATCATCATTATCATCATTATCATCACCTTCCCGGCGGACATGGTGAACTTCCTGGGCTCTGCAGGGGCGCTGTTGGTCTGTGTATCACGCTTTCTCGTCGTTCCCAGCGTCGTGGCCGGAACTGGTCGAGAATGTCCTCGTTGGTTCACATCTACAGCCCAGCTCTCGTGTGTCATGGTGCCCCGACCTCAGACCTCACCAGCCACAACCCAGCCCCACACACAGTCTTGCCCCACACACGGTCTTGCCCCACACACGGTCTTGCCCCACACGGTCTTGCCCCACACACAGTCTTGCCCCACACGGTCTTGCCCCACACGGTCTTGCCCCACACACAGTCTTGCCCCACACACAGTCTTGCCCCACACACGGTCTTGCCCCACACACGGTCTTGCCCCACACGGTCTTGCCCCACACGGTCTTGCCCCACACACGGTCTTGCCCCACACACAGTCTTGCCCCACACACAGTCTTGCCCCACACGGTCTTGCCCCACACAGTCTTGCCCCACACACGGTCTTGCCCCACACGGTCTTGCCCCACACAGTCTTGCCCCACACACGGTCTTGCCCCACACACGGTCTTGCCCCACACACAGTCTTGCCCCACACACGGTCTTGCCCCACACACGGTCTTGCCCCACACACGGTCTTGCCCCACACACGGTCTTGCTTGCCCCACACACGGTCTTGCTTGCCCCACACAGTCTTGCCCCACACACGGTCTTGCCCCACACACGGTCTTGCCCCACACACGGTCTTGCCCCACACGGTCTTGCCCCACACACGGTCTTGCCCCACACACGGTCTTGCCCCACACAGTCTTGCCCCACACGGTCTTGCCCCACACACGGTCTTGCCCCACACGGTCTTGCCCCGCACAGTCTTGCCCCACACAGTCTTGCCCCACACAGTCTTGCCCCACACACGGTCTTGCCCCACACGGTCTTGCCCCACACACGGTCTTGCCCCACACAGTCTTGCCCCACATAGTCTTGCCCCACACAGTCTTGCCCCACACAGTCTTGCCCCACACAGTCTTGCCCCACACGGTCTTGCCCCACACAGTCTTGCCCCACACACAGTCTTGCCCCACACAGTCTGAGTGTTCCATGGTTTTCTTTGACCTTTACATATGGTCAACCCAGTGACGTCACCTCACCCCCCCGTGAGGTTATTATTATTATTATTATTATTATTATTATTATTATTATTATTGTTGTTGTTGTTGTTGTTGTTGTTGTTGTTGTTAATGTTGTTTTTCCCAGACATAAACGATAACAAAATAACGGGAGGAGGAGGAGGGGGGGGGGGGGGTGGCGAGCTGAAGATAACATGGGAATACGCACATCTCTGTAGGACGTACGCACACAGCAGCCCGCCACATACGCGCGTATGTACGCCGGGAGCGGGCAGTGCCACGTCCAGGTCTCGTGTTCCTAACGTGTTTACAGAAAATGTGAACCGGTGGTGTACCGGGTGAATGATTGTGACACTGTGAATGATGACAGTATAATGACCCTCTCTCTCTCTCTCTCTCTCTCTCTCTCTCTCTCTCTCTCTCTCTCTCTCTCTCTCTCTCTCTCTCTATATATATATATATATATATATATATATATATATATATATATATATATATTGTATTTAACCCGGAATTAACTTCGCCTCACGAGTATGTAAACTGGAATTTAGTTCATTTTAGCGAAAGCCTTGAAAACACACAAGACATCTGAAGTCAGCTACGTAATGGAGTAATTAGCTTGATTAATTAGGTAAATAACTAAGTTAGCTAATTATGCAAGCACAGTGGACTAATTAACTTAGCTGGAACTGCATTGGCAACCATGTCACTAGGGAGGGGGGAGGGAGGGAGCAAGGGAAAGCAGGTGGTATTGTACCTGTTCATGAAGACGATAATGGCTTGTCATCGCTGTGTGTGTGTGTGTGTGTGTGTGTGTGTGTGTGTGTGTACATACACGATGGATATGCACAGGTAAGGTTGAATTAAAGGTGCACAATTTGGGAAATATAAATCGTCAACTATATATATATATATATATATATATATATATATATATATATATATATATATATATATATATATATATATATGTATATATATATATATATATATATATATATATATATATATATATATAGATAGATAGATAGATAGATAGATAGATAGATAGATAGATATCTGACGAGAGAGAGAGAGAGAGAGAGAGAGAGAGAGAGAGAGAGAGAGAGAGAGAGAGAGAGAGAGAGAGAGAGAGAGAGAGAGCCTCCTTTGCGTGAAACTGTTGGGTACGACTCAAGGTTTATAGTCATACTGAAGGGTCGTACTGTCGTGCTCAAGAGTCGTACCGTCGTGATCAAGAGTCGTACCGTTGTGATCAAGGGTCGTACCGTCGTGATCAAGGGTCGTACCGTCGTGATCAAGGGTCGTGCTCAAGGGTCGTACCGTCGTGTTCAAGAATCGTACCGTCGTGCTCAAGGGTCGTACCGTCGTGTTCAAGGGTCGTACCGTCGTGTTCAAGGGTCGTACCGTCGTGTTCAAGGGTCGTACCATCGTGCTCAAGGATCGTACTGTCGTGCTCAAGGGTCGTACCGTCGTGTTCAAGGGTCGTACCGTCGTGCTCAAGGGTCGTACCGTCGTGTTCAAGGGTCGTACCGTCGTGTTCAAGGGTCGTACCGTCGTGTTCAAGGGTCGTACCATCGTGCTCAAGGCTCGTACTGTCGTGCTCAAGGGTCGTACCGTCGTGTTCAAGGGTCGTACCGTCGTGCTCAAGGGTCGTACCGTCGTGCTCAAGGGTCGTACCGTCGTGCTCAAGGGTCGTACCGTCGTGCATATGAAGCTAAATGATAGTGATCAAACTCAAAAATTGACAGGAAATACAGTACAATAATACAGAAAATACAGTGGTATAATGCAGGAAGTACAGTACAGTGATACAAAAAATACAGTACTGTAGTATAGGAAATACAGTACAGTGGTGGGGAAGTAGAATACAATGATGCAGGACATACAGTGCCATAATACAGTCAATACAGTACCAAAATACAGGAAATACAGTACCACGTTGGCGTAGAGACGGTTCTCACCCCAGTCTTCATCATGAGCCCCCCCCCCCCCCACACCCGGTCCCATGTTAATTACTCCAGTCGAAATTAACTTGTAGGAACAGATCACTCGAACTGGTAATTAAGTTGGCTGGCTAATTAAGGTAAAGTTGCCTTGTGCTGAGGAAGCCAGTATTACAAAAGGCATTAATGAAAACACCAAGTTATGGCTGTAATTAACACTGTATCGGGGGATTTGCATGATTAAGATAATGGTGATTATATGAGCGATGGTGTGGATAATCATGTTAATCATAGAATTAGTCATTTGAAATAGATTGGATTGAAATGAGACCTACCGTTTGATGGGGAAACAAATTACAATTTCTAAGATAAATTTTGTCATTCGAAGAAAATTTATGAGGTAGCGATATATATATATATATATATATATATATATATATATATATATATATATATATATATATATATATATATATATATATATATGTTCGCATATAAGAGTAAACTTAAAGTGTCAGGAATATAAGAAATATCAACATGAAAACGGTGAATCTATTTTATTTATTTCTAATTTCACTAATGTATATTTTATATCTACTGAGAGTATTTCTCAATCATTTATTTATCGACGTCAGAAAGAAGGTAATGGGAGACATAGCAACACAAGACCACTAGCTGTATTTCTAACATATTACGAAGTAGCGAGTGTATGTTGGAAGGAAACGTAAATGGCATATTTACAAGCACACACACACACACACACACACACACACACACACACACACACACACACACACATCATGGCGTATTGATCATGAATATCCCTTTACATCTTGTAATGCATTTATATAAATGCTTTATGTAACAAATAAATGTCAGCTAGGATGGTTCTGAGAGGTGGAGATGCTTGTGTTCCTACAATGTATATAGAATATTGAGTAATCTTTCGCTCAAAATGTATATTTGTTTATTGTCGAGGGATTTGGGTGTAAACATAGCCAAAATGATGTTAATACTTTACGTAAGTTGCATTCGTAATAAGGATGGTAAATACACTATTATTAACGTCTCTCAGCGTTAGAGTGACTTATTACACATGGGATTTGAGAATTCTCAAAATCCCTGAAGCACTACAGAGAAATCGTTAAGGGAAGCAAAAATAGATATCACAAAGACGAGAAGCGAAAAGGAGAAATAGAATGTCCAGAAACTAAATATATCGTACAGCTTCACATCAGCAGAGAGCTGCCAGACGTATGAAAACAGGGCCAGCCAATCTATCCCTGGCTGTATAGAAATCTTTAGAAATATACCAGGCTGAAAGATGGCTACCTGGATGAATAGAATGTGGAAACCAGAATAATCATATTGAGCGGGGAAAGCCTCTGGAAATATCGTACAGTCTCGCGCGAGATCGCTGCCAGACGTACGAGGGAGGGCGAGACGCCCGGCAACATTGGTAACAATATTGGAATAATTGTTGACGAAGTCAGTCCCTAGAGAGAGGCCGACGTGAACACCATGTTGATCTTGAGTGTTGAATAATAAAGTAAGGAGGAGCGTTGTGCTGAGGGTGTAGTACGATGAGGACGCCTGGTGGCTGGTGCGTTGAGAGAAAGCAAGATTAAATATGCAGAGCGGGAAACTGAGTTAGAGGAATTATTGGGTAAAATGTTAAGAGTTGTAAGATATGACGAGGAAATGGGTCAAATAGGAAACATACACACACACACACACACACACTTAGTCACACACACACACACACATATACAGTCACTCACACACATATACACTCACACACACACACACACACACACACACACACACACACACTTAGTCACACACACACACATACAGTCACTCACACACATACATACTCACACATACACACACACACACACACACACACACACACACACACACACACACACAGTCACACACACACACACACACACAGTCACTCACTCACACACACACACACACACCTCAACCTTGGCCCAACCCCACCGCCTGGCCCAACCCCACCGGCCCAGGACCCCCCCCCCCCTATCGGGTGATAGGAGGAGGAGGCCGGGTGAAGGGGGGGAGGGGGTGGGGGTGACATTCCTAGGTCAGTGATGGAGGAGGCGTGATCGTAATGACCCAAACAGTCCAGGTCATATAGGCTGGCTCAGGGCAGCCACCTCCCCCCCCCAATAAGGCACGTGGCTCCTGAACTCTGACCTTCCACGTCACGGCTCATATTTGGGGAGACGTTGCCCCAGAGGGAGGGGAGGAGAGGGTGGGTGGGGGGTTTATAGGAGGGGGAACCATGGACGAAGGGGGGGGGGTTGATTTCTGGGGGGGAAGGGAAGGGGTGTAAAGGGCGCTCATATAAGGCAAAGGAGGGACTATGAAGACACAATGAAGCCAGCAGGACACACGATCGAACGATGAAGTCAGCAGGACACACGATCGAACGATGAAGTCAGCAGGACACACGATCGAACGATGAAGCCAGCAGGACACACGATCGAACGATGAAGCCAGCAGGACACACGATCGAACGATGAAGCCAGCAGGACACACGATCGAACGATGAAGTCAGCAGGACACACGATCGAACGCAGCGAATCATTCTCCGACGTAAACAAACGGAGAGAGAGATAATGAAAAACATCGTTAACGATAAATGGGTAAATAAAGTTGTATGTTAAACAGTCAGAACTGATTATTAAAGGATCGTAATGTTGACTTACGAGGTTTGGTATGATTCTTATGGTCTAATTATGTTAGACGGGTTCAGATGGGTCACTGAGTGATTCACATGCTTCACTTTGCAGTTCGAACGAACCTTCTTTTTGATGGTTTTCCCATGGTTCACAAAGTGGTTCACACGTTTGACCGGAGAGTTTTGATTGACGTAACCCGGTGTTGGAGTCATATCTACCACAGAAACTTCATCTAACTCGAGTCATTGACCGGATGCTTCAGATTGTTCAATGAAGGGGTTCACACGCTTCACTCGTCATCTGATCATTCATCGGCTGTTGCAGACGCTTTGCTCATTATCTCGTTCGCTGAATGTCTCGAATGCTTCAGATTTCCAGCCATGCTCCATAAACTCTTTCTTGTGTGAGTTATTCTTGGAATGTGTTTTAAAATGCCCGTGTGTGTGTGTGTGTGTGTGTGTGTGTGTGTGTGTGTGTGTGTGTTTCCTGGTCGTTTCTGCACACGACCACGAACTCCAACGCGTCTCGAAGCATCTTAAAGATGAACCACCTGAGCCCCTCCTCCCACCTGTGGGTTGAAAACTTCAACCCACACCGGACCATCGTGACCGTCTGTCTGTCTGTGTACAGATCAAGGTCAGAGAGGAGGTGTGTGTGTGTGTGTCTGCGTGTGATGTTATATTTTACAACTAGGGAATCAAAGAGGTAGAGAAGGTATTAAACTGAACATATTTTGTACTTTATAATTTTTCTGTGATAAATTGTTGAATGATTTCTTCCCTAACGGAGTTGTAGATAAGAAGGAAGCGAGAGGATCTTGGTGTTTATCTCTGTAACAGGCGACATAGATACAGTGATAGGAAGAAGAGAGAGAGAGGAAAATTCTCTCTCTCTCTCTCTCTCTCTCTCTCTCTCTCTCTCTCTCTCTCTCTCTCTCTGACTCAACGTGACTTAGCAGCTCTTGAAGTGAGGTTAGGCAGGCGTGGGGGTTGGGGGGGTCTGTCTTCAAGGTTTGTGGGAAAGGGGGGGTGTTACGGGGGGGGGGGGTTGGACTTTGGCAAGTCATTTGCCTGTGTCACGATCTCTCTCCAACCATGATACATGATACAGGGGTTCTCCTGTACCATGATACGTAATACAGGGGTTCTGCTGTACCATGATACGTAATACAGGGGTTCTGCTGTACCAGGACACATAACACGTATGATACATAATACAGGGGTTCTGTTGTACCTGTATGATACGTAATACAGGGGTTCTGTACCTGTACCATGATAAGTAATACAGGGGTTCTGCTGTACCAGGACACATAACACGTATGATACATAATACAGGGGTTCTACTGTACCTGTATGATACGTAATACAGGGGTTCTACTGTACCTGTATGATACGTAATACAGGAGTAATTGTACCTGTATGATACGTAATACAGGGGTTCTACTGTACCTGTATGATACGTAATACAGGGGTAATACTGTACCTGTATGATACGTAATACAGGGGTTCTACTCTACCATGATACGTAATACAGGGGTGTTACAGCCCCTGATACGTAACACATGAGCATGATGTATAGTACAGGGGGTTCTGCTGTACCGCGATACATAATACAGGTGTGTTACAGCCCCCCAACACCTGAGACGTGCATATTCCTCCTGGTTACATAATACATACGAATTATACACTTTGTACGGTTATGTTCTGAAGTAATTTGTAATGTAACTTGATGAACGAGATCCAGTCCCTGGACATTTTGGGGTGCCCCGTCCCTGGACATTTTGGGGTGCCCCGTCCCTGGACATTTTGGGGTGCCCCGTCCCTGGACATTTTAGGGTGCCCCGTCCCTGGACATTTTAGGGTGCCCCGTCCCTGGACATTTTAGGGTGCCCCGTCCCTGGACATTTTGGGGTGCCCCCCTGGACATTTTGGGGTGCCCCGTCCCTGGACATTTTGGGGTGCCCCGTTCATGGACATTTTGGGGTGCCCCGTTCATGGACATTTTGGGGTGCCCCGTCCATGGACATTTTGGGGTGCCCCGTCCCTGGACATTTTGGGGTGCCCCATCCCCGGACATTTGGGGTGCCCCGTGACCGGCCCCCAAGATGGATGCACAATATGTTCACTGTTCATCCAACATGGTAAACCAAGAACACCCCTCCCTCCCTCCCTCCCTCCCTCTCTGCCTCCCTCCCTCCCTCCCTCCCTCCCTCTCTGCCTCCCTCCCTCCCTCCCTCTCTGCCTCCCTCCCTCCCTCCCTCCCTCCCTATCCTCCCCCACTAACTACCCACCCCACCCTCTCTCCCCAGTCACCCCCCCCCCTCCCCAGCTCCAGGGGGAGAGAGGGAGGTCGAGGGCCTCAGCCAACATGACTGGCGCGCCCCATCACCCAAGTATGTGATGAGGGGGGGAGGAGGAGAAGGGGGATTCGAACGCGGCCAAAGCGAGAGAGAGAGATAAGGTTGGACGCCAGCCAGTGATAACACACACACACACACACACACACACTACAGTAACGGGTAAATAGATTAAACGCAAACGCGTCATTTCAACGCGACCGTTTCTATCCACGTTGCCCCCACTTGGCAGGGGAGCGGCCGAGGGAGGAGGTAGGCCCGGTGGTCGTATTAACAACCCTCCAGCCTCACGCTGCTATTTTGGGGTGAAGAGGGAGGCGAAATGTCAGGGGTGAGGAGGGAGGGGAGGGGGGAGTAAGGGTAGGGGGGGGTGGTGTAGCCTGGGGCTGAGGGGGGGGAGGAGGGGGTGTGGGTCTTGTTATAACGTGGGGGGGGGTGGTGTGTGTGTTGGGGGGAACCCCGCTATAGCGACCCGCGCGTCTACAACCATCGTGAGAGGTTGTGGTGTGCGGCGTGTTGTGACCGAGTGGGGGAAGACGGGGTCATCCCACAGTGCCCCCCCCCCCTTCCCCCCCCACCGAGGGGTAGGCCTCCTACCCCCCCCCCCGGGGCCTGGGCACCACGGGGGCAAGACAGTGATAACACACACGAGGACGTCTTCCTGACGCTCCTCCCTCAGCCAAGCCCCCCCCACACGTTGGCCCCAGACGCTGCCACGAGGTCGGCGATCCCACGGTTCCCCGGGGGGATTCTCGACCTTACGGGGGTGATCCGGGGAAGGTCGCTTCCCCAGCCCCAACCCCACCCCCCATTACGTCATCGCTTCCGGTTAAAGGTTATCTACGATGTTATTTGTTTGTTTGTTTTTTTGGGTGACGGGAGACGGTGGGTGACGGAGGCCGTGGTGTGTGCTTGTGTCTCTGTACCGTCAGGAAGAAACCCCCCCCCTCCCCCTGCGTCACCCCGTCACCCCCCCCCGACCTGTGACGGACGGGGGTGTGGCGGTGGTAGGGGGGTCAGTGTGGTTATTGACGGGGGTTGACGGGCTTGGGGTGGAGTGGGGTGGGTGTGTTGGGGCTGGGGTGGGTGGAGTGTGGGGTGTGGTGGGGTTGGTGTGGGGTTGGTGTGGGGTGGGGTTGGGTTGAGGTGGGTGTGGGGGTGGGGTGGGGTTGAGATGGGGTTGACGGGGTGGGGTTGGGGTGTGGTGGGGTTGGGGTGGGGTGGGGTTGGGTTGAGGTGGGGTTGGGGTGTGGTGGGGTGGGGTGTGGTGTGGTGGGGTGGGGTTGGTGTGGGGTGGGGTGGGGTTGGGTGGAGTTGTGGTGGGGTGGGGTTGAGATGGGGTTGACGGGGTGGGGTTGGGGTGGGGTGGGGTTGGGTTGTGGTGGGGTTGGGGTTGGGGTGGTTGGAGTGTGATGGGGTGGGGTTGGGGTGTGGTGGGGTGGGGTTGGGGTGTGGTGGAGTTGTGGTGGGGTGGGGTTGGGGTGTGGTGGGGTTGACGGGGTGGGGTTTGGTGGGGTGGAGGAAGGCTGTCATGCCACAGCCAAGCAAGCCTCTGCTTAACCAGCAGTTGACCAGCAAGACAAGTGTTCTGTTTGATTCATCTGCCCCGTCACACGCGTGTGACGCGGGGGGGGGGGGGGGGGGTGTGTGACGCAGGGTAGGGGGGGGATGGTGGAGGGAGGGGGGGGAGGGGTGTGACAAGCAGTAACCCAGTGGCTTTTCATATACGTACACGTTGTTATTAATGTGTTCTGAAGCTGATTGGACGATTGTCACACGCCGTGGTGGACGACCCCCCCCCCCCCCCCCCACCCCCCAGCCTCCCATGACTGGGTCACGGGTAGCCTGCTTGACCCGGGGTCGTTGTAAACGCCGACTGGGTTGACCGCTTTGTTGACATCTACGTCACGTGGCCCTCGGTCCCCGCCCAGCCTTGCCACATGCCGCCATGATCCTTCACTTTTAAATGTCTCGTTCGCTGGACATGTTTGGGTCGTCTGTCATGTGTTCTGGTTATACCAGGTCGTCCCTCGTTCCCACCACGGGGTCGTCCCTCGTTCCCTGGGTAGGGAGTGGGTGGGGGTGGGGGGTAGTGACGAGGCTGGCGGGGCAGTGAGCCAGCAGATTCAGTGGCTGTCAAGTCTCACTCCTAACATCCCAGGCAACCGTGTTTTGCCTTCGTGGCGACCCCGCACGTGCTGGTCGTCCGCGCGCCGCGTGCTACGTCCATCACCCCCAGCGCGTGTGTGTCATCATCATCACCTCAACTCGTTCTTCATAACCCACAACTCTCCTGTGGTGAACACTACGCGCTACATCTTCCGTCTTATGGAGTTGGGCACGGGAAGTTGTGGTTGTGAGTTGGGAGGGTGAGAGAGTACATGTACAATGGTTGTCTGTGGTTGTGAGGTCTTAGATATTACAGATTTGGGTATGTGGTTGTAAACTGGGGATGTGGTTGTAAACTGATGATGTGGTTGTAAACTGATGATGTGGTTGTAAACTGATGATGTGGTTGTAAACTGGGGATGTGGTTGTAAACTGGGGATGTGGTTGTAAACTGGGGATGTGGTTGTAAACTGAAGATGTGGTTGTAAACTGGGGATGTGGTTGTAAACTGGGGATGTGGTTATAAACTGGGGATGTGGTTGTAAACTGGGGATGTGGTTGTAAACTGGGGATGTGGTTGTAAACTGATGATGTGGTTGTAAACTGGGTATGTGGTTGTAAACTGGGGATGTGGTTATAAACTGGAGATGTGGTTGTAAACTGGGGATGTGGTTGTAAACTGGGTATGTGGTTGTAAACTGGGGATGTGGTTATAAACTGGAGATGTGGTTGTAAACTGGGGATGTGGTTGTAAACTGGGGATGTGGTTATAAACTGGGGATGTGGTTGTAAACTGGGGATGTGGTTGTAAACTGGGGATGTGGTTGTAAACTGATGATGTGGTTGTAAACTGGGGATGTGGTTGTAAACTGATGATGTGGTTGTAAACTGGGGATGTGGTTGTAAACTGATGATGTGGTTGTAAACTGGGGATGTGGTTGTAAACTGATGATGTGGTTGTAAACTGGAGATGTGGTTGTAAACTGATGATGTGGTTGTAAACTGATGATGTGGTTGTAAACTGGGGATGTGGTTGTAAACTGATGATGTGGTTGTAAACTGGGGATGTGGTTGTAAACTGATGATGTGGTTGTAAACTGGGGATGTGGTTGTAAACTGATGATGTGGTTGTAAACTGGGGATGTGGTTGTAAACTGGGGATGTGGTTGTAAACTGGGGATGTGGTTGTAAACTGGGGATGTGGTTGTAAACTGGAGATGTGGTTGTAAACTGGAGATGTGGTTGTAAACTGGTGATGTGGTTGTAATGATCTTGTTAGTCATGGGAGGTCAGAAAGGCGTAACCAGACTCTGCCTGGCGTCGTGTACAGATCCTTAACCCTGACTACAGCTGTAGTCTTAACAACAACAACAACAACAACAACAACACGATCTCCCTCGGTGATTGAAACTGGCGGGAGGGCGTCTCTCTCTCTCTCTCTCTCTCTCTCTCTCTCTCTCTCTCTCTCTCTCTCACGTATTCCATAGACGGTCTTCTCCGATCATCCCCACTATGTCCCCTCCTCTCCTCCCCCCCCCCCCCCACTTGTGTGGATTTAAGTACGACTCTGAACCACCACGACCCTACCCACTTGACCCCTGACCTCGACCCTGACCACGTGGGGGGGGGGGGACACAGTGGTTCGCTCTGCTGGTGCTGCCCTGGTGGTGGAGATCCCTCAGTGTTGACCATTGACCTCGCCAGGGAGATGGTGAGCTCTGACCACGTCATCATCATCATCATCATCGTCACCATCGTCATCACCATCGTCATCACCATCGTCATCTTCATCGTCGTCATCATCGTCATCACCATCGTCATCTTCATCATCATCTTCATCGTCATCACCATCGTCATCTTCATCATCATCTTCATCGTCATCTTCATCATCTTCATCGTCATCATCATCGTCATCTTCATCATCATCTTCATCGTCATCATCATCGTCATCTTCGTCGTCGAAGTATATGAACAGTTGACTCTCCTCCCGTCCCTCTCCTTGGCTTAACACGACCCCCAATTCTCCTCCAACTCCTCGCCTCTCTCTCTCTCTCTCTCTCTCTCTCTCTCTCTCTCTCTCTCTCTCTCTCTCTCTCTCTCTCTCTCTCGAGTCTGCAGTAATTTATTTATTATTTTTTTTCTCCACTTGGTGCCAGGCGCAGACTGAATTCCTGGAACGCATGACGTCTTGGTATGCGCCTGTCCCAACCCGTCCCTCTGTCTGTCTGCGTCCGGCTAGACGGAAGGGCTTCGGTCCAGCCTCCCCCACCAGGCGTGTGTGTGTCCCAGCCTCCCCCACCAGGCGTGTGTGTGTGTGTGTCCCCCACCAGGCGTGTGTGTGTGTGTCCCAGCCTCCCCCACCAGGCGTGTGTGTCCCAGTCTCTCCGTCTGCCTCTTGTACCTGTTAGGGACACACGTCCCGGTACAGCTTTAACCTGGCCCATCCCAATATGAGACGTGGGGGACCATCTTGCTAGTAACACAGGGGGCGGCCTGGTACGGGATGCACTCCCCCTAGCCTAACCTCCCCCGACACACACACACACACACACACACACACACACACACACACACACGACCTGAGCCCAGTAGTGGCACACGCAAAAATGGGTTGCCACTAACAAATTGTGGTGGTGTGCGGTCGTGTGCCTCTGTACTTTGCTCTCTCCTGACGTGCGACCGCCAAGTCTGGGTAAATGACCCATATCGGGTCACAACTGGGACTTACAGACGACATATGTACAATGAAACACGACAGTTTGACCCCTTCCCTCCCCGGCTGGACGATCAGTACGGAACTAATTCGGTGTAGTATAGTTAAGTGTGGTAACGGGCGATGCATGAGACGTGCGGAGGAGGAGGAGGAGGTAAAGTGAGTGTGTCGAGCGAGATGATCGCCCGGTTGTGGATGGTTTATGAAGAGGAGACAAGGCTGGGTTGTACACTGTGTGGAGCAAGGGTTCACACGTTGTGGCGGGAAAATCATGATGACAAGAGTTCGGGGGAGAGTCGTGTCCTCACACTGGTGGTGGAGGTGGTGGAGATGGTGGTGGTGGGTGGTGGAGGCAACATATGAACGACCCGAGTAAAGTGAAGGTGTGTGTGTGTGTGTGTGTGTGTGTGTGTGTGTGTACAGCCGACGTCTGTACCGAGGGAAGGAATTCGACAAGCGGATACAAGCAAAGATTTTGACTTCGCTCTTGTGTTATCATCATTTCTGGTTGATCACACGATACATTGTGAGATGCTGTTACCCTCCTGCAGTAGGTAACCTCATCTGCCACCCTCCTGCAGTAGGTAACCTCATCTACCACCCTCCTGCAGCAGGTAACCTCGTCTGCCACCCTCCTGCAGCAGGTAACCTCATCTGCCACCCTCCTGCAGCAGGTAACCTCATCTACCACCCTCCTGCAGCAGGTAACCTCATCTACCACCCTCCTGCAGCAGGTAACCTCATCTGCCACCCTCCTGCAGCAGGTAACCTCATCTACCACCCTCCTGCAGCAGGTAACCTCATCTACCACCCTCCTGCAGCAGGTAACCTCATCTGCCACCCTCCTGCAGCAGGTAACCTCATCTACCACCCTCCTGCAGCAGGTAACCTCGTCTGCCACCCTCCTGCAGCAGGTAACCTCATCTACCACCCTCCTGCAGCAGGTAACCTCGTCTGCCACCCTCCTGCAGCAGGTAACCTCGTCTGCCACCCTCCTGCAGCAGGTAACCTCGCCTGCCACCCTCCTGCAGCAGGTAACCTCATCTGCCACCCTCCTGCAGCAGGTAACCTCATCTGCCACCCTCCTGCAGCAGGTAACCTCGCCTGCCACCCTCCTGCAGCAGGTAACCTCATCTGCCACCCTCCTGCAGCAGGTAACCTCATCTGCCACCCTCCTGCAGCAGGTAACCTCATCTGCCACCCTCCTGCAGCAGGTAACCTCATCTGCCACCCTCCTGCAGCAGGTAACCTCGCCTGCCACCCTCCTGCAGCAGGTAACCTCATCTGCCACCCTCCTGCAGCAGGTAACCTCATCTGCCACCCTCCTGCAGCAGGTAACCTCATCTGCCACCCTCCTGCAGCAGGTAACCTCATCTGCCACCCTCCTGCAGCAGGTAACCTCGCCTCGGGTCACCAGATCATGTGATCTTGGCTCTTAGTGCACTACCCTCGCCAGGTGATTGCCGGGCAGTGCGCCCGCCCCCCCTGTCGTCAGTGCCATGTGCTCGGGTACGCCACCGCGCGGAGGGGACCACATCCAAGCTAGGTTCCTGGCTGGACGCCTCAGGATCAGCGGGGGGTGGTGGAGGGAGGGAGGAGCGTGTGAAGACAGACTAGGGCGGGAGGAGGAGGAGGAGGAGGAGGCGGGAGGAGGAGGAGGAGGCGGGAGGAGGAGGAGGCGGGAGGAGGAGGAGGCGGGAGGAGGCGACATGTGTGTTTGCCATCGGTGCCACAGATCCAGCAGAGGCTTCGTGACCCACGAAGCTGTTCCCTCATCAACGACCCGTCAAGCTTGTACACTCACGTCGTTGGTGCGCCCCCCCCCCCCCCCCCCCCGAGCCTCCACCCTGGGGGGGGGTATGATACCCTCTCCCTCCTGCCCCCGTGTGTGTGTGTGTGTATGTGTGTGATCGCGGTATATTACGGTGGAGAGAGAGAGAGAGAGAGAGAGAGAGAGAGAGAGAGAGAGAGAGAGAGAGTAATATACTCGTGGTGCCCCGTCTCTTAACCTTGTATATATGTAACCATGTCTTTACTCCTGTATGTGTATGTGCCCACACACACATACCCTAGTTCAAGCCAGGTGCCCACTTTTATGGATCAGCCGCGAGTGGGAGGATGAACACCTGGGTTGGGTGTGGCCTAGTGCCTCATGCCGTAGGATTCGAACCCGTACGGATTCGACCCTGAGCTGGTCCGTACTGACGCATGGTCAGCAACGCTAACCACTGTACCAGGGAGGCCCGTGTGTGTGTGTGTGTGTGTGTGTGTTCAAGGGTTTGTTTATTTGTGCGTGTCTATAAAAAGCCTTGTTTGAGAGTGCATGCCATGGTTAACATGGTACCTCCTCGTTCACCCTCACCTGTTGTGGCTAACTATATGGTCTAACAGCTAACTATAACTCATGATGGAGTTGTGTCAGTTGTTTATTATAACTTTGGTGATGATGGTAGTGGCTTTAATATGACCCCTTCTGATGGTAGTTTGGTGGACGCAAAGCCTGAACGAGCCAGCCCAAAACCAGTCAATCTGGCTGAGACTTAATGGTTTCAGTACAGGTTTTAGACGAGTTATCCAGCCTAGTGTAGCTTCACTTTGATTACTGCCATGGTGTTGTTAAATTACGATGGTGTTGTTAAATTACGATGGGGTTGTTAAATTACGATGTGGTTATTTAATTACGATGTTGTTTAATTATGATGGTGTTGTTAAATTACGAAGGTGTTTAATTACGATGGTGTTGAATTACGATGTGGTTATTTAATTACGATGGTGTTTAATTACGATGGTGTTAAATTACGATGGTGTTGTTAAATTACGATGGTGTTGTTTAATTACGATGGTGTTGTTAAATTACGATGTGGTTATTTAATTACGATGGTGTTTAATTACGATGTGGTTATTTAATTACGATGGTGTTTAATTACGATGGTGTTAAATTACGATGGTGTTAAATTACGATGGGATTGTTAAATTACGATGTGGTTATTTAATTACGATGGTGTTGTTTAATTACGATGGTGTTGTTAAATTACGATGGGGTTGTTTAATTATATGGTTGTCGGTGTGTATATGATGATGATTATCATCATCATTGGGATGATGTTCAATTTAATGGCTATGAACAGCTAAAAGCCTCATATTAGGTCTGGATGTGCATTACACATCAGACATACAAAGCACAAATCATGTTCTTCGCTTCATCAACATAAAGGCATGCTGTCGCATGTCATTAACTATGCAGGTTGGGACGTTAATCATGTTTAATCTTATTATCTGTTGATTATAACGTCGAGGTAATTATTCCCGAGCGTTTGATATATATATATGAGTGAAGACTGGTACATAGATTTTGTGGTTGCGCAGATGAGTGAAAGTCTGTGCGAATTGGTGGGCGTATCTTTACGATTGGCGCATTACGTCCCTGCAGTAGTTCACTAACTTCTGCTGTCTCCATATGTGAGTAAATATGGTAATATGTAAATGTTAGTAGTCCCAGTCACTAGTAATCATTGGTAGATGTTGATATTATTTAATCTATGTCTGCCGGAATGGAGCTTTTAAGTTTATTACCTTTTAACTTTTTTTTTTTGTACAGTTAATCGTGTTAGTATTATTATCCTGGAAAGATGATGTTTGATTTCCTGTCCTTATCATAAATGTAACTGTTTCTCAGCTGATTATTGTGTAGAAAGATCAAGGCCAAGGTGACATATAATTATTACTGTAATACTGGTAACGGGGGCTAGCTAGGCCAGCCTCCATCTGCCTTCATGCAGTTGAATACTCACACACCAGCATAAACCTGGGTCGTCCCGTTGTTCTCTGTGATTGTGGGAGACACGAGAACTTCTGGAGACGTAAGGATGGGTAAGCAAACACATTACATCAGCGTACAAGGGGAACTTGACAAAATTCCAAAGTTGGTCGGATACATGGATGATGATAATGATGATGATGATGATGATGATGACATTTTGAGTCAAGTTTAACGGGAGAGGGATTGCATCAGCTTACAAGGGGACATTGACAAAATTCCAAAGTTGGTCGGATACACGGATGATGATGATGATGATGATGATGATGGCATTTGACCGGATTGATAATGAGGTCATGACACAGTGGCAAGGGCCCAGGATGAAGGATATCTCGCAAGAGATAATCAGAGATAATCTGTAGAGACTTGGGAGCTGGGATCGTCTCCCACCTGTCGCCATACATCTCCACCTGGAGAACAGTAGATGTGACCAGCTGTCAGCTGGCAGATAAGAATAACCGAGTGCAACGGTTAAAGGAAGATTGTCACCGATTTCTTCTCAATGCTACACATGAGGGTCAGACCTAGAATGTGTGTCTCAGTTTTGCTCGTCGTCTCGTTCAAGGATAAGAAATAAGAGGTACAGGAGGAGGAGGAGGACGAGGGAAACGAAGATGGTTCCTGAATTGCCAAGTTTAAATCACAGGGAAATGCCAGAGTGTCGGCTCTGCCCACTGTGGAGGAAGGAAAGATAACCTGACCCCATTTTCTTTTAAGGTTAGGTCGATAACGTAGACGGTGGAGACAGTTCTTCGAAATATTTAGAAACGGAAAAACGACCAGAAGACACAACATGTCAATAGGCAGGAAACTTATTGAAATATGAATGATTTAGTGTAAGGATTGTGGATAGATTAAATGAAGTGTTTTGATATTATGAATTTAAGACAACGTACAGAAGTTTAAAAAGTTCTACAAGAGCAGGAAATGTTCATAAAATGGGGATCCTACTTGATGGGGTTCCTACTTGTATATAGCTCGCTCCCCTCACTGCGCAGGGGATTAATATCTCATATTGTCGCAGTCTCCTCACAGGGCTAGTCTTAGTGCCGTAAGCCCGTGGAACACCACTATGAGCAGCAGAATCCCACACGAGAAAACGATGTCTTTAACCACTTCCTTAGGCGGCAAAAACGTCTTCTTGGAAGAAAACTTCCAAGGTGTTCTGCTCACCACACCCTCGAATCTACGCTTTGCCAGGAGGTTGTCCTTGGGTTCCGCCTCAAACTGCCACTGTTCGAAGTCTTGACTTCGTATCGTCTGGCCCCAGACGTTCCGGTACACGAAGTAGACTTCGCAGACTGCAGGAGTTTCGGAAGATTGCGAACCGTCCGTGGACATAAGGATAGCTGTTGTGTCGTGGGTGTATATGATGGGAGTTCTGATCTTGAAGTCAGTCATGGGTTTACCCTCTGAGGAGATGTGGATCACTCTCGTCCCTACACCTGCCACACCTTTGAGGTGCAGCCCTGCGCTCACCTCGATTTACATCACCACGTCAAACATTGACATTTGGACCCTGGATTTCACTATCTCGGCGAGGTCGCCTCGTTTGACCAGTTGGCACAGTCCGTTCACCTGTTGGAATTGTGGTTGTACACGCTGGATCTTGGCGGTGTACATGTCCAGAGGCGAGGTGTCATCCTCAATGAGTAAAACATCGACAGACACACTGCTGTTCATGTAAAGCTTCATCTTATTCACAATGTTCAGCAGTGAGTCGGGAGCTTCACGCCCAATGATGATGGCTTTCCCGTCGTAGGCGTTTTGATCTAAGTAGCTGATTGCCTCCGTCGCTGCACTGTATGCTGTCTTCTGCCACAACCCCTGGTGAAGACGTGCGCCAATGGTGGGCGCCTCAGCCGAGGCCTACATCTACACCCGCATAGGGCCGTGGATCCACTCCTTCATCACGTCCGCCGCCTCATCCTTCACAAGCAGGAATCTTCCCCCAGACATGACCTTGTAGTAGTCGTACTTGTTGTAAAAGATGAGTCCCACTGACACCTGCCCTTCCGCGCCAGAAGGAACAGCTGCGATCCCTTCCAGAATGGACGACTCGACGGATCCCGACCCTTCCTGAAAGAGAGACTCCAGTTCCACCACCAAGATAACCACGGCGCTCTCCTCCCTGGACCGCAACACAGTGTGACGCCAGTCATCCTTATCCTGGATTTGCAGGTTGTCGTAACGAAGGACGAAGCCCACCTCCTCACACCGCTCGGTGGGCAGGTCAGTCAACGTGCAGGATATCATAGAACACCCTACGCCTGTTCCTTCCTACTACTCCTCCTCTTCCACCTTCTCATCATCCATCACATCATTATCACCTCCCTGCCCCACTACCGTCGCATGATCCTCCTCAACCCCTTCTTGGACAGTAGTTTCCTGTTCAATGTTTTCGTCCTCTTCAGTGTTTTCGTCCTGTTCAGTGTTTTCGTCCTGTTCAGTGTTTTCGTCCTGTTCAGTGTTTTCGTCCTGTTGTTTATCCTACGTTTCCTTGACTGTCACACTGTATACGGACGAGTCCTGGTCCACAGAACCCCTCCACCTGGACGGGAGTGGTTCGTGGCAAGTTAGCGTCAGCCGCACGATCACCTCGCCGATGAAGAGGTTCATTTCTCGGTATGAGTAAAGATAATCGAGGAAACTGGCCGACACACATGTACGTCTGGCCCAGAGTAGTCCCTCCTCTCGTCCACTTGATCTTCAACAGCGTAGAACCGTCAGTTTGAAGCAGTGTCTCGAACCTGTGTTTCAGTGGAATTAAGTTAGCATTCTCGACCAACTTGTAAGACACGGGAGACCAGTCCAACTTGGCAAGTTTGAAGGACATGACTGTACGGCTGCGCCATGTAGGGAAACACCCGCCCGATTCCTTCAGAAGTATGAGCAGCTTGTTAGGTCGTTTGCCAATTATTGGCATGCGGATCTGCCCTCCAACTTTGATTGATTCCTCAACGCAAGTATTCTTCATCTTCGCTCTAATCTAATCGTGTTTACAATCAGCCGAACTGAAGTACTCTGTCATATACTACATGCGTAAAAAAGGAAACATGGTACGTCATGAACACATTTGTTGTTGATGTGATAGGGAAGATATGGTGTGGCTGTAGTCATGTACATAGCCATGTTACGATGATAACCCTGTGGTTCCGACGCAACATGTAAGAGTGTGATGAAGAAGAGCTAAGCTTGTCTAACCTTGTGTGATAGATGAGAAATGAAGAGAGGGGTACGGAAACGAGTAGCAAACATGATGTTTTATGAGGTGAGTGAGAGAGTTACACAGGTGGAGAGGTGGTACATGTGGCGGTGAGGGAATATAGCAAGAAGTTGAGGAAAGTTCAGTGAGGTAATGTTGTGAGGTGGTAGTAAAGGCCATGGCGAGTATCCCATGGTGTTTGGCTGCAGCAGAAGGGGATATAAGATGTCCCTCACCTGAGCTTTGGTAGACAAGTTATGCATGGGAGGTGGCGTGACAAGGTCACTGAAGATCTGCAGCAGAAGGGAAGTTATACCGAGGTCTCGTAGCTTTGGTGTAGATGAGATGTGATTATTCTGCAGGGGGGAAGAGATGGGTGTGGCCGAGATCCCGAGGGAACTGACGTAGTAAGGCAGTGGTGTCGGAAGTTCCCACAAAGGGGCCCTGTTGGCAGGGGAAGGGAATTCCTGGGTAATACGAGTCGGAAACTGCTGACAACGAGAAAGTTTCGCGAATTCATTGATCTGGAGTCACATATCCAAGTGGCCCCAGGCGCCAGCTGTGTACACTTGTTGTTTGAGACAAATTAACAACCTGACGGACCGGGTGTTTACGAGGTAGTCGAGTCTCTTGTGTTGTTGGAGGCGTAGCAAAGATAAGGTTACACCGAAGATGGCCGGCCAGTGGCGTGGAGGGTGTAGTGAAGATGAGAAACGCATTGGAAGTGAACTCGACCTGACACGCATGGGTCAGGTTTTCGTCGAATGGTGTCATTTGACTTGGCCAGTAAGGTCAAGATGTGGTGAAGTGCCCAAGGCAAGTGTTGTCAAGGGTGTGGTGAGGATGAGGGGTGTGGTAATGTTGGCTTTTGACACGACTCAATGTTGGTCAGATCAAAGCCCGGTAGAATCAAGGGTGTAGTGAAGATGAGGATAGAGTGCAGATGAAACTGTATATGTAGTGAAGATGAGGATATAGTGAAGATGAAACTATATGTGTAATGAAGATGAGGATATAGTGAAGATGAAACTGTATATATGTAGTGAAGATGAGGATATAGTGAAGATGAAACTATGTGTATGTAGTGAAGATGAGGATGAAGTGAAGGTAGACTCTGACGAGACCTGTAATGGTCATGTTAAAAGTCAGTGGTATCAAGGTTGCAGATAACAAGAGCAGGTCACTGTGACCCATCAGGTTATTTAACAAGAGCAGGTCACTGTGACCCATCAGGTTATTTAACAAGAGCAGGTCACTGTGACCCATTAGGTTATATAACAAGAGCAAGTCACTGTTACCCATCAGGTTATTTAACAAGAGCAGGTCACTGTGACCCATCAGTTATATAACAAGAGCAGGTCACTGTGACCCATCAGGTTATTTAACAAGAGCAGGTCACTGTGACCCATCAGGTTATTTAACAAGAGCAGGTCACTATGACTCATTAGGTTATTTAACAAGAGCAGGTCACTGTGACCCATCAGGTTATTTAACAAGAGCAGGTCACTGTGACCCATCAGTTATATAACAAGAGCAGGTCACTGTGACCCATCAGGTTATTTAACAAGAGCAGGTCACTGTGACCCATCAGGTTATTTAACAAGAGCAGGTCACTGTGACCCATCAGGTTATTTAACAAGAGCAGGTCACTGTGACCCATCAGTTATATAACAAGAGCAGGTCACTATGACTCATTAGGTTATTTAACAAGAGCAGGTCACTGTGACCCATCAGGCTATATAAGAACAGGTCACTGTGATCCATCAGGCTATTTAAGAGCAGTTCACTTTGACCTGTCAGCACATTAACGTCCGAAAGTCTCTCTTTTACACGCCTGTCAATTAACACGTCATCCAGTAATACCCTTTGACCATCTCTCCTACTCACATACGTATACCTGTGTATATCTCTGTTTTTAAACCAGGTATTCCCAATCACCAGTCTTTTTTCAGCACACAAATCCGTAAGCTCTTCATTTCCATTCACAACTCTGGCTATCCGATATACACCAATTATGCCCTCAACTGCCACATTACCCACATTCGCATTCAAATCACCCATCACTATAACCCGGTCTCGTGCATCAAAGCTGCTAACACACACACTCTGCTGCTCTCAAAACACTTGCCTCTCATGATCTTTCTTCTCATGACCAGGTGCATATGCACCAATAGTCACCCATCTCTCTTCATCCACTTTCAGTTTTACCCAATCAATCTAGAATTTACTTTCTTGCACTGTCACAAGCTCCAACAACTGCTTTAGGAGTATTACTACTCCTTCCTTAGCTCTTGTCCTCTCACCAACCCATAACTTTACTCCCAAGACTTTCCCAAATCATTCATCCCCTTTACCCTTGAGCTTCGTTTCACTCAGAGCCAGAACATCCAGGTTTCTTTACTCAAACATACTATCTATCTCTCAATTCTTCTCAGTTACATCCACAGACATTCAGACACCCCCAATCTGAGCCTTCGAGGAAGAAGAACACTCCATGCGTGACTCCTTCTGTTTCCTCTTTCAGAAACTGAAATACAAGAAGGGGGATGGGATTATTTCCATCCCCTGCTCCCACCCCCTTTTAGTCGCCTTCTACGACACGCGGGCAATACGTGGGAAGTATTCTTCCCTGTTCCCTGAGACGGGGCGTATATGTATCCACAAGTGTTATAGACTCGAACGTTGAACTGATTATGACGTTGTAACACCAGCTCACACTCTGATGGTTTGATCGCACACCGTTGACGAGGGGGGGGGGGGGGGGTAAACGATCCACACAGCATTTGCATAGACATACGACCTGGAATGAGAAGGATCTTACAGTCTCGGGGAAAATGAAGCCATTTTGAGGTCATGGAAGTTATCTGCTGTCCGGGGGTTTGACACAGTGTCTGATTTCGCTGATCTGAAGACTCGTAATTTCTGAGTGTAAGATTTCGAAAAGTTTTTCATTGCTTGGAGAAAGTGTTTGAAAAGTTCATGAGTGTTTGAACGAAACGTTTTGAGGATTTTGATTTTTGCAGCAACTGTTTCGAAGGTTTTTGCTTGGAGTAAATGTTTCGGAAATTTAGATTCCTTGAAATGATAAAAGCAAGCAAATAAAGTTCTTGATGTTAATGTTTAAAAACCATCGAGTGTTTGACGCAAGTGCTTCATGATCTAACTGCTTCATGCAGTTTTGTTCAGAAATTATACTTCTGGAAATATATATTCAAAAAATGGCAGTGCTCCATGCAGATATTTAAAAATTCAGAGGGCTTTAAAGCAAATAAAAATTCAGAGGGACTTAAAGCAAATATTTCAAATATTTACAGTGCTTGAAGCTTACTCAAAAATTCACGATGCTTGGGGGGGATTCAAACAGTTCGAGAGGTTAAAGCGAACGTTTCAAATACATCCACTGCTCGGGGAGGGGTAAGACCCGAGGATGCACAGTGAGACAGATGGTTCGTGGATTCACAACGTATTGGATATAACGATTCATGAAACCGAACCTAGATAGCGCCTCGAGGATCCATAGGATTCACAGGGGTTCATTACAAGCGCTTCGAAGCCTCGCGAGTGCTCTCATGTGAACCACATGATGTTTACAGCTCACAGTCAGCAACAAACTGTTTATGATTTTGTGTTTACTGTCAACTTATCTCACAAACAAGTCTCAACAAGGCCAGACCTGAGATACAACATGATAAAAGGTGTAAGAGATGGGGAGGCGGAGGGAGATGGGGGAAAACTTGATTAGAAATGACTCAAAATCTGTTTCAAATGTTAAAGTACCCATATACATAGATGTATACATCTGTACATATATATACATCACGCGCATCACTGTGACCTACTGCATTGTATACATACATACATACGTATACGACAAACGTTCCTCTACAGAAAGACAAAGCTTTGCTTCATCTGTGTATCTTCTCTACACGAAGAAAGACAACCTTACTAAATTTGATAAAGAAACACAAGATATGTCCACAAATGATTTTTCTCTTTCCTCTTCTTCCTTTCCTCTTCCTCCTCCTCCTCTTCTTCTTCTTCTTCTTCTTCTTCTTCTTCTTCTTCTTCTTCTTCTTCTTCCTCTACTTCTGTGCATACCACCGTACCCTGCCCGCTGTGCCACATCTCTGCCTGTCAATAATGCACCCTTACCTAACACTGGGAGGTGAGGGAGGGAGAGGTGGCGTTGCCGGGTGAGGAACAGATACCAGGGAGTGCTTGAAGGAGGCCAGCCAGGGAGACACACCTGAGGGAGAGGATCCATCCCCTCCCTCCCTCACTCTCCCTCACTCCCTTCTCTTTACCTAATATTGTGGGAGAGAGAGAGAGAGAGAGAGAGAGAGAGAGAGAGAGAGAGAGAGAGAGAGAGAGAGAGAGAGAGACGGGATCTACAAAGAGTTTGATTAATAGTCAAAAAAATTGCCTTTACGATGTAGAGGTCAAAACTGCCATCACATAGAAACGAGACAAACAAAAACAGACAAAGCAACAAACACACAACAAAAACACACGGACCCATTCCATACAAGTTAGGAAACTCGCTTAAAGATGAAAACAAAATTAAAGATAACAAATACAAGTCACAAAAAAAAATTTAAATGAATAAATTTCTGTATCTGGTCGAAGCGGTTTTTTTTTGTTTGTTTTTTCATTTCCTCTTGTTTGTCTGAAGGAAACGAAGACCAGAGAAAAATCTGATGTTCGAGTGAAAACTTGTGAAAAAGAGAGAGAGAGGAGAGTTGCCCCCTTTGTCAGGGGGGGTGAGGGGAGGGGGAGGGGGTTTAGGGAGGGTAGGGGAAGGGTGAGTGGTTTGGGGGGAGAGAGGGTCGTAAATGAATGAGTATGTGGTGTGTGCATTACTGGGGGCCATGCCTGGTGATGTGGTAAACATCAACAACAACACTACCACTATAACCACACTACCACAATAACAACACTACCACAATAACAACACTATCACAATAACCGTACTACAACAATAACAACTACACTACCACAATAACCACACTACCACAATAACCACAATACCACAATAACCACACTACCACAGTAACCATATTACTAAAACAACCACAGTATCACAACCTTATTACAACCACACTCACAGCAACCACATAACCAATACCACAACCCCATTAGCACAACTATATTACCACAGTAACCACACTATGACAACAACCACACCATCATAACAATCATATACCACCACAACAACCATACACCACCACAACAACCACACCACCACTACAACCACACCACCACAACAACCACGCCACCACAACAACCAGACACGACGACGAAGTCATAGTGATCCACTACCACATCAGCCATATTACAACCACACACCACAACAATCATAGTACAACCACACCAACACCACCACCACAACCACCACAACCTTACAACCACCACCAGACACCCAGCCTGGCTGCCAGTGTGCCCAACGCCACGATATAATATGATCTCTGAACCTTTGTCACCCTGGGAGCGCCCGTCTGCCTTGTTTTTCTTTCTAATTTGACGGAATTACTCTCCCCCCCCCCATCACCCCCCCCTCACCCCCTCAATTTACCCTATAAAGTAGGGATAAAAAAAAAGGGATCGTTGCAGGGGACGTTTGGGATGACGTGGCCCTGAAGGGGTACGCCATGTAGGGGGGGCTGGGTGGTGGTGGTGGGGGGGCACATGGGGAGGAGTAGGAGGGACGAGGGAGGGGAGGGAGGGAGGGAGAGGGGAAGGGGAGGGAGGGGGGGAAGGGGAGGGAGGAGGGAATTTCAAGGAATAAATAAATGTGAAGTGTTGCCACACACACACACACACACACGGGGGGGCTGCCTCACACCGCCAACCTCCACATGATGATGGAAGGGGGTACTACAACCACGCACACACGCACGCACACACACACACACACGCTCTCTCTCTCTCTCTCTCTCTCTCTCTCTCTCTCTCTCTCTCTCTCTCTCTCTCTCTCTCAGAGGCACACACTCATCCAACCTAACCCAACCACCACCACCACCAGCGCCATCTTCACTCATCACGGCCATTGTACCCTACCTCTCGCCGCCCCTCCCTCCCTCCCTCCCTCCCCCTCCCCACTCCCTCCCCTCCCTCCCTGCCCACTCCCTCCCTCCCTCCCTGAGGCCGATTTAGGGCAGCGGTCAACGGGACTTGTCTTCTAAGAAGCGTCGTCTGCCTCCCAGCCGGTCCCGCCCGCCCGCTGTAATGACTTTAATCCCTATGAGGCAACTGTGTGTTGCCATATCTCTCCAGATAATTCCTGTGAGGCAACTGCGTGTTGCCATATCTCTCCAGCTAATCCCTATGAGGCAACTGTATGTTGCCATATCTCCAGATAACCCTATGAGGGAACTGTGTTGCCATATCTCCAGATAATCCCTATGAGGCGACTGTATGTTGCCATATCTCCCCAGATAATCCCTGAGGCAACTGTGTGTTGCCATATCTCTCCAGACTCTCTCAATGACTATGAAATGTTTTGAGGTAAGCCTTCGTCTTATCTCACTGTAATGGCTTATTTCCTGTCTAATAGGCGAGTTGCCGTGTTGACCTCAGCAGTTGCCAGCTTGAAGTGGCCCAGCTTAAGCTATACAGTGAAGTGATGTTTGATGGAGATGTGTGAAGTGATGTTTGATGGAGATGTGTGAAGTGATGTTTGATGGAGATGTGTGAAGTGTTTGGCAACACGCCATGCCTCCATACGCATTTTTTTTTTTTTTTTTGGCGCGTAAGGCGTCACTTTGAGATCGCCTGCGTCTACCGTCATTTCCCGGGAGGTCATGACCCACGCGCAGTGGATGACTGACCCCCCTCATGGTCAAGGCACGACATGTAAAGTAAAAGAGAAATTGGAAAACAAAAAAAGGGAAGTGGCAAATTTCCCCCCCCCCTCGCGGTGTTGCCACCATACGGGAAGTCTTAATTTTTTTTCCTCTGTTACCTCAGTTCTTCGTAAGTGAAATGACTAGTGTGGTA
Organism: Panulirus ornatus; assembly: GCF_036320965.1. Lineage (NCBI taxonomy): Eukaryota > Metazoa > Arthropoda > Malacostraca > Decapoda > Palinuridae > Panulirus > Panulirus ornatus. The sequence continues at coordinate 1,950,471 of NC_092255.1, read as the reverse complement.
TATGTGGTGCTCAGTGTGGCTGGTACACTGTACCGCAGTGTGGTACACTCTCCTCCTCCTCCCATATCATCGACCTCAACCTCTGTCGTCTTGAACAACATCAACAACAACAACAAAAAAAGGTACTACGCCCGTATCTCCCGCCGCCGGTGACGTCATCTGCTTGCTCAATGGTGGGGATGTGTCCGCTAGACACCAGCCTTGCTCCCTCCCTCGTGGCGCCCCTTCCCCTCCTCTTCTGTCATTACCTTCCCTCCCTCCCCCGGCAGTAATCTCTCCCCCACCTCCTGATAATCCCCCTCCCTCCCTCCCTCCATCCCTCCCTCCCTCCCTCACAAAACCGCTGCACGTCAGCAGGTGGACCGCTCCCTCCCTCCCTCCCTCCGCCATGACAGCGCCAGGCGTACGATGTACCCCCAGGAGGGAGGGAGGGAAGGAGGAGGGAGGGAAGGGCAGACCCTTAAACAAAGGAGTGACGAATACTAAAATATCGCCAGTAGGCATCAGCCAGCCAGCCAGCCAGCCGGTCGGTCGGTCGGTCGTGAAAATACGAGTAGCTGGGAAGGTCACGTGACGTGGCAGGCGGGGGTGGTACAGGAGAAAGATGGCCACCATTTTCCCGCGTTTTATTTTACACAAAGACATCGGCCTATGGACCATTTGCTAATATATATATATATATATATATATATATATATATATATATATATATATATATATATATATATATATATCACAACCCATTGAAATATAATTTCCACTAAGATAATATCCTTTAAAAGAAAAATGTATGTTCGCTTTAAACTGGCGAGAAAATGTGTATTTGGTATAAAAAAAGAAAAAAAAAGAAATGTCGGAAGTAAGAGCCGGATTGATCTAAAATTAACCCTGGGAATACAGGATCTAGATGGCATGGGCTGTACCCAGCCGCTCATGGTAGTCAGAATTAAAGAGTAAATTAGATAAATAACATATCGTGGGACCGCCATACTGTGGTGTACGGGGGGGCCCACCACACCAGAAACAAAGGGGGGGAAGAAGAGAGAAGGCGCCGAGGACAAAGACGACTGCCATCATACTACTACTCTCACTGACTTGACTTTGTACCATAGGTCTCTCTCTCTCTCTCTCTCTCTCTCTCTCTCTCTCTCTCTCTCTCTCTCTCTCTCTCTCTCTATCTCTCTCTCTCTCTCTCTCTACCGCTACACTCACTGAGCAAAAACTGAAGTTCAAGCGATTTTTGCCATTCTGTTTAAGCTCATGTTCCAAAATAGCGATATAAAGATTGTACATGGCTTTTCTAACATTATATATATATATATATATATATATATATATATATATATATATATATATATATATATATATATGAAGCATTGAAGGAGCATTTTCAAAGCGCTATGTGTTGAGTTAGTTATTCGTTCTAGTGTATACTGGTAAAGCGTAGAGTACTCTATGTATGGATTTTTTTTTTTAATATTCGAATACTTTATGTTTTACACATTTACTGTTATCATTTATCTCCATTTTATTTTCATGAAAATATTGAGTCATGAGAAGATGGCAGACAGTCACCAAGTGACAAAGAAATTCATGTTACTGATACTACGTTCGAACATGAAAATTATAGTTGCTTTAACAGCTTCTTCCTCGTCTGTATTGTTGACAGTGAGGTCGTCTTACGTTGTGCTCCTCACACGTCATATGTTTGGTGTTATGAATACAACGGCAATACACGAAGATCGCTAAGATCTTGTTGCTTCATACACTGGTCGGCTTCCCTCCCTCCAGCGCTGTGTTAGGTTAAGCACATAGCAGCAGCACAGACACGCGTTGGCGACACATTGCCTTCACAAAGGACGTGACTACAACACCCCCACGCCCCTCCCCACGCCCCTCCCCACGCCCCCTTCCCACGCCCCCACGCCCCCTTCCCCTCCCTCCCCCCCCCCTGACATCCATTAACCCCCTTCCTCCACCTCCTGACAGTCTACCCCCCCCACCCCCCCCACCCTTCTCCCGACCATTGCCCCCATCAGGGGGCGACGGGGGGGGTGGGGGGGGGTGTCCACATAGCAGGAGACTCGAACCGCGGGCACGTCGCGTCGTCCCCCAACACAGCAAGCCCCGGGGCTCCAATAACGTCGACTCCTAGTGGCTCCATCTGTAGCCTTGACCTTCTCTCTCTCTCTCTCTCTCTCTCTCTCTCTCTGCAGTGAGAGAGAGAGAGAGAGAGAGTAACACATTGAGCAATATTAAACAATGAGGAAGATCAATTCTCGTGAGAATTATTGTAATGAAGATGGTAAATGAAGTTATCGAAAACTAGGATTGGGAATGAGAATGAAATGAATGAAATGAAGGTTATAATACGAAATCCAGAACAATCTGCGCATATCTTATAAATGATTGAAGAATGAAATATTTGGTAAATGAATGAAGAATGAAATATTTGGTAAATGAATGAAGAATGAAATATTTGGTAAATGAATGAAGAATGAAACATTTGGGAAATGAATGAAGAATGAAATATTTGGTAAATGAATGAAGAAGGAAACATTTGGTAAATGAATGATGAATGAAACATTGGGTAAATGAATGAAGAAGGAAACATTTGGTAAATGAGAAGATTACAGAAACATGACAATGAATGAGCGATGAATGAAGCAAAACCATCACTGAAGGAAGGAAGGAAGGAAAGAAGAAGGAACAGTGAGAGAAAAGCATAATGATGAAAGAAAGAAATATATCACTTGATAGAAACACCGAGCTATGGAGATCAGATGGATTAGATGAATGAAGTAAAGATAACTGAAGACTGAGATCACGCATGAATTGAATGATAGAGTATATTGATAACTGACTGAAGATAAATGGAGCTATAGGGAATATTAACCTAGCAAAGTATAGCAGCCAACATAGCAATATGTTTATTATTTTACTTAACTATGATAACGAATTTATGTCTTTAATTGATAATGATAATTTTCAAGTGGTTTGTGCGTTAACGTCTCTCACAACCAGACTACAACATTGGCTGGAGGTTGTAGATGTTGCATGTAGCTACCACAGATTTAGAGGTATATATATATATATATATATATATATATATATATATATATATATATATATATATATATATATATATATTATCACAGGAGAAGCAGATGATCGCAAGTTGTTTACCACCAGCATTTAAAACACCACATTAATGACCTTAATTCTTGAAGTAACTGGAAAAGACTCTTAATAGCTTAATTAATAGTTGTTTGTAAGTGCCTCATTGCCCTTTTTTTTATATACGAGATAATGACCTCTCTAAGACCTCTAATTATAGACGGATAACACTTCTATAATCCTCATGGGATAATCCACTTAGTTGTCCTTTTCTCTTTTTCTTTCGTCTGTAATATCTAGCCAGTACTAGGGTTACGAGTCTAGCCAGTACTAGGGTTACGAGTCTAGTCAGTACTAGGGTTACGAGTCCAGCCAGTACTAGGGTTACGAGTCTAGCCAGTACCAGGGTTACGAGTCTATACAACATAATGTTAGGGAAGGTAAGTGTTGACTTGCGTCGTGTTCAAGGGTCGTGTACCGTCGTGTTCAAGGGTCGTACCGTCGTTATCAAGGGTCGTACCGTCGTGTTCAAGGGTCGTGTACCGTCGTGTTCAAGGGTCGTGTACCGTCGTGTTCAAGGGTCGTACCCTTCATCAGGGGAGATACAAGAGAGAAATATAACAGTCAGTTGATATATATATATATATATATATATATATATATATATATATATATATATATATATATATATTTTTTTTTTTTTTTTTTTTTTTTCATACTATTCGCTATTTCCCGCGATAGCGAGGTAGCGTTAAGAACAGAGGACTGGGCCTTTGAGGGAATATCCTCACCTGGACCTCTTCTCTGTTCCTTCTTTTGGGGAAAAAAAAAAAAAAAAAAAGAATATATATATATATATATATATATATATATATATATATATATATATATATATATATATGTGTGTGTGTATGTGTGTGTCTGTGTGTGTGTGTGTGTGTGTGTGAATCATAAAACAATGGATGGCTATAAATGAGGTAATATATATGTAGATTGTTATCAGAGGGAGTCATATATATATTTCTCGTCGTCACAACCACATATAACCATGAATTATTGACCCATAATGGTGTGTGTGGGTCATCACTGATCCTCCAACACTCATACAACCGAGAAAACAATTGTTTACATTCCTCCCCCCCCCCCCCCCCCGAAACTAACCTCTGTATACATAGGTATACCTCTGGATGAAGCCTAGGAGTATAACCCGTGGATAGAAGTATACATAAGTATACTGTGTATGTAGACATGTACACAGGAGAGAAGTATACATAAGTATGCTGTGTATGTAGACATGTACACAGGAGAGAAGTATATATAAGTATGCTCTGTATGTAGACATGTATACAGGATAGAAGTATACATAAGTATGCTGTGTATGTAGACATGTACACAGCAGGGAAGTTGAAACTTGGGATTGTATATTGAGATGGTCGACCTCACACAAGCCAGACTCAATGCACAAAGTCCATAGAATTATGTTAGCATTTAATTCATTTCTTTTTTCTACAGTAATTCTGCTCTCATGAATTCTACATAGAATAGATCTGTGTAGTTTTATGTAGTTCATGACCCACACATGGTAGGTCATGACCCCGCACATGGTAGGTCATGACCCACACATGGTAGGTCATGACCCACACATGGTAGGTCATGACCCACACATGGTAGGTCATAACCCACACATGGTAGGTCATGACCCGCACATGGTAGGTCATGACCCCGCACATGGTAGGTCATGACCCACACATGGTAGGTCATGATATCATGTAGCTAAGATATGGTCAGAGGTCAAGGGTTAATGAGTGATGTACATGATTAAGGCTACCTACCATAGTTGTATATCATGTTATTATTACTGTTTATTGGTGACCTGACCTGACCTGACCCTAACTTATTAAAAGCAGCAGCCACTCACACTAGCCTATACAAAGCTGATTGAAACGAACCACGTCTTTATAACTCCGGTGTCATAACAAGAACAACAACAACAACAACAACAACCGCTAGATTTATTTGTTCCCGCCATTCTCTCTCTCTCTCTCTCTCTCTCTCTCTCTCTCTCTGTAATCTAAGCAAACATTAACCTAACCTAACCTAACCTAACCAGAATGATAAATAAATAAGCTATTTCGTTAATGTTAAGCCAAGTTGTTTACTAAGATAAAACCCGAAAGTGATATTTAGATATTTATTGACATACAACATGGATGATGACGTCATCACAACCCCTCCCCCACGATGAATCATACATGTTGTTGTTGTTGTTGTTGTTACGTACCCAAGTGTGTCACAGTCATAACTTACAAAGCGTCATGATCAAGGTGATGACGCAGCTCTCACAACCTCACCAGGGTAACTGGAGCGAAAAACCAGTGAGAAGTTAGAATGATTTTTAATTTTGGGGAGTCACACACACACACACACACACACACACACAAACACACACACACTTTATCAACTGACTGTTATATTTCTTTCTTATATCTCCCCTGATGATGATGATGATGATGATGATGTGATTATTACATGAAAGTGCACTTGGGAACTTATCGTGTTTCATATTCCCGTGGACTCATAGGAATATATATATATATATATATATATATATATATATATATATATATATATATATATATATATATATATATATATATATATATATATTTTATACTATTCGCCATTTCCCGCATTAGCAAGGTAGCGTCAGGAACAGAGGACTGGGCCTTTGAGGGAATATCCTCACCTGGCCCCCTTCTCTGTTCCTTCTTTTGGAAAATTAAAAAAAAACGAGAGGGGAGGATTTCCAGCCACCCGCTCCCTCCCCTTTTAGTCGCCTACGACACGCAGGGAATACGTGGGAAGTATTCTTTCTCCCCTATCCCCAGGGATAGGGGAGAAAGATATATATATATATATATATATATATATATATATATATATATATATATATATATATATATATATATATATGAAGAGTGGGACTGTATTATGTAATAAGAGTGAGAGGTAATGTGAGAGAGGAGGAGGAGGAGGAGGAGGAGGTGAAGACATAAATGCAACACCAAATATGTGACATCCGGGCCAGACACTTGCTGAGTCATCATGACGTGGCAGGTCTCCGTCAGGCTGGGGTCAAGGGGGAAGGGAAAACCGGATCTACGGCAGGTGTCGCGAGAGGCGGGGATCCCCTGCACGTGCTCTGGCAGACACATCAGCTGGATCAAGCAACGGTGGGAATCAGTCCTTCTGCTGTGACCTGGTCTGACCTGGTCTCCTGTGGTCTGACCTGCTCTGACCTGGTCTCCTGTGATCTGACCTGGTCTGACTTGGTCTCCTGTGGTCTGTCCTGCTCTGACCTGGTCTCCTGTGGTCTGACCTGCTCTGACCTGGTCTCCTGTGGTCTGACCTGCTCTGACCTGGTCTCCTGTGGTCTGACCTGCTCTGACCTGGTCTCCTGTGGTCTGACCTGCTCTGACCTGCTCTCCTGTGATCTGACCTGGTCTGACTTGGTCTCCTGTGGTCTGTCCTGCTCTGACTTGGTCTCCTGTGGTCTGTCCTGCTCTGACCTGGTCTCCTGTGGTCTGACCTGCTCTGACCTGGTCTCCTGTGATCTGACCTGGTCTGACTTGGTCTCCTGTGGTCTGTCCTGCTCTGCCATGGTCTGCTCTGGTCTGGTCTGGTCTGGTGTGACCTGGTGCAGGGAGGTGGTGTCATTCAAGACTCGTGTTTGGGCAAATGTTATGAACCAGACGGTGACATTACTGAATTATGAGACTGGTGACGTGACTGTTACATAACTTATGATGATACACACACACACACACACACACACACACACACACACACACACACACACACACACACACACACACACACGTGGGAGGAGGCTCACTAGGCTTGAACAAAGGGGGAGGGGATGTCATGCCGTGGGTCCCAGATAATGAGGGAGGAGGGGTGATGGTGAGGGGAGGGAGAGGGGTGATGGTGAGGGGAGAGAGGGACAATGGACGCATCTCACAGGAACATTGCTGGGATATGAGTGTGCGCCGGGGGTCCAGTCGACGATCATTTATAGTTTTTTCCCTTCGGGTGATATATGGGGGGCGACGACTTGCGCGCGAGAAGGTATGGACTCCTGCATGTGGTTGGGAGGTGAGGCGAAGGTCGTGTGATGAAATGCGAGGT
>NC_092255.1:1928166-1938166 GCF_036320965.1 Panulirus ornatus | reverse complement strand
CACGACGGTACGACCCTTGAGCACGACGGTACGACCCTTGAACACGACAGTACGACACTTGAACACGACGGTACGACCCTTGGTGTAAGATGGCGTGACCTTGTAGGACAAGGGGTCAAATCAAAGGTCACATCACCACACTCTGGGGTCAAACCTTCCTACAGATTTGTAATCGTTGCTGTTGTATTTCAAAATACATTATCAGCAATGTATGAATCAAGTATTCCTGGTAAATTATATGGGAGGGTATTGATTGAGAGGGTGAAGGCATGTACAGAGCATCAGATTGGGGAAGAGCAGTGTGGTTTCAGAAGTGGTAGAGGATGTGTGGATCAGGTGTTTGCTTTGAAGAATGTATGTGAGAAATACTTAGAAAAGCAAATGGATTTGTATGTAGCATTTATGGATCTGGAGAAGGCATATGATAGAGTTGATAGAGATGCTCTGTGGAAGGTATTAAGAATATATGGTGTGGGAGGCAAGTTGTTAGAAGCAGTGAAAAGTTTTTATCGAGGATGTAAGGCATGTGTACGTGTAGGAAGACAGGAAAGTGATTGGTTCTCAGTGAATGTAGGTTTGCGGCAGGGGTGTGTGATGTCTCCATGGTTGTTTAATTTGTTTATGGATGGGGTTGTTAGGGAGGTAAATGCAAGAGTTTTGGAAAGAGGGGCAAGTATGAAGTCTGTTGTGGATGAGAGAGCTTGGGAAGTGAGTCAGTTGTTGTTCGCTGATGATACAGCGCTGGTGGCTGATTCATGTGAGAAACTGCAGAAGCTGGTGACTGAGTTTGGTAAAGTGTGTGGAAGAAGAAAGTTAAGAGTAAATGTGAATAAGAGCAAGGTTATTAGGTACAGTAGGGTTGAGGGTCAAGTCAATTGGGAGGTGAGTTTGAATGGAGAAAAACTGGAGGAAGTGAAGTGTTTTAGATATCTGGGAGTGGATCTGTCAGCGGATGGAACCATGGAAGCGGAAGTGGATCATAGGGTGGGGGAGGGGGCGAAAATTCTGGGGGCCTTGAAGAATGTGTGGAAGTCGAGAACATTATCTCGGAAAGCAAAAATGGGTATGTTTGAAGGAATAGTGGTTCCAACAATGTTGTATGGTTGCGAGGCGTGGGCTATGGATAGAGTTGTGCGCAGGAGGATGGATGTGCTGGAAATGAGATGTTTGAGGACAATGTGTGGTGTGAGGTGGTTTGATCGAGTGAGTAACGTAAGGGTAAGAGAGATGTGTGGAAATAAAAAGAGCGTGGTTGAGAGAGCAGAAGAGGGTGTTTTGAAGTGGTTTGGGCACATGGAGAGAATGAGTGAGGAAAGATTGACCAAGAGGATATATGTGTCGGAGGTGGAGGGAACGAGGAGAAGAGGGAGACCAAATTGGAGGTGGAAAGATGGAGTGAAAAAGATTTTGTGTGATCGGGGCCTGAACATGCAGGAGGGTGAAAGGAGGGCAAGGAATAGAGTGAATTGGAGCGATGTGGTATACCGGGGTTGACGTGCTGTCAGTGGATTGAATCAAGGCATGTGAAGCGTCTGGGGTAAACCATGGAAAGCTGTGTAGGTATGTATATTTGCGTGTGTGGACGTATGTATATACATGTGTATGGGGGGGGGGGGTTGGGCCATTTCTTTCGTCTGTTTCCTTGCGCTACCTCGCAAACGCGGGAGACAGCGACAAAGTATAATAATAATAATAATAATAATAGAAAATAAATTTTCGGTGATTGAGTTGTTATACAAACTGATAAACTATTTCATAATAGGAAGCAATCGTATTATAACACTTGGTCAAATTGGTAGACCAGTTTCCTCTGTAGGCCAGAATATGGACACCAATTGTCACAAATTGGGTCAGACTTATCATATCTGTTCGTGGCCATGTAGTTTTTAGCCACAATATTCTCACCCTAACCTGACCTAACCTAACCTGACCTGACCTGACCTGACCTAATCTAACCTGACCTGACCTGTCCTAACCTAACCTAACCTGACCTGATCTAATCTAACCTGACCTGACCTAATCTAACCTGACCTGACCTGTCCTAACCTAACCTAACCTGACCTGACCTGACCTGACCTAATCTGACCTGACCTGACCTGTCCTGTCCTGACCTAACATAACCTAACCTGACCTGACCTAATCTAACCTGACCTGACCTGTCCTGACCTAACCTAACCTAACCTGACCTGACCCGACCTAATCTAACCTGACCTGACCTGTCCTAACCTAACCTAACCTAACCTGACCTGATCTAATCTAACCTGACCTGACCTAATCTAACCTGACCTGACCTGTCCTAACCTAACCTGACCTGACCTGACCTGACCTGACCTAATCTGACCTGACCTGACCTGTCCTGTCCTGACCTAACATAACCTAACCTGACCTGACCTAATCTAACCTGACCTGACCTGTCCTGACCTAACCTAACCTAACCTGACCTGACCCGACCTAATCTAACCTGACCTGACCTGTCCTAACCTAACCTAACCTAACCTAACCTAACCTAACCTGACCTGACCTGACTGACCTAATCTAACCTGACCTGACCTGTCCTGTCCTAACCTAACCTGACCTAACTTAACCTGACCTGACCTGACCTGACCTGACCTAATCTAATCTAACCTGACCTGACCTGTCCTGTCCTAACCTAACCTGACCTAACTTAACCTGACCTGACCTGACCTGACCTGACCTGACCTAATCTAACCTGACCTGACCTGTCCTGTCCTAACCTAACCTAACCTAACCTGACCTGACCTGACCTGACCTAATCTGACCTGACCTGACCTGTCCTGTCCTGTCCTAACCTAACCTAACCTGACCTGACCTGACCTGACCTAATCTAACCTGACCTGACCTGTCCTGACCTAACCTAACCTAACCTGACCTGACCTGACCTGACCTAATCTAACCTGACCTGACCTGTCCTAATCTAACCTAACCTAACCTGACCTGACCTGACCTGACCTGACCTAATCTAACCTGACCTGACCTTACCTGACCTATCCTGTCCTGACCTAACCTAACCTAACCTAACCTAACCTAACCTGACCTGACCTGACCTAATCTAACCTGACCTAATCTAACCTGACCTGACCTGACCTGACCTAATCTAACCTGACCTAACCTAACCTAACCTGACCTGACCTGACCTGACCTAACGTACAGAAAAGGTTCGGAATTGTTTACATTGATGGCTGACGTCAGCCGAGGGGCTTAATGAGCGTGACAGGTGATAGCCCATCATCCTTAACAACCAAACAACCAATTAAGAACGAAGAGAGTATTATGTTCTCTTACTTCAGCAAGATTAATCTTCCCCCTCCCCCTCCTCCTCTCTGAAGAAGAAGAAGAAGAAGAAGAAGAAGAAGAAGACGAAGAAGAAGAAGAAGAAGAAGACGAAGAAGAAGAAGAAGAAGACGAAGAAGAAGAAGAAGACGAAGAAGACGAAGAAGAAGAAGAAGACGAAGAAGAAGACGAAGAAGAAGAAGACGAAAAAGAAGAAGAAGACGAAGAAGAAGAAGAAGAAGAAGAAGAAGAAGAAGAAGAAGACGAAGAAGAAGAAGAAGAAGTAGAAGAAGAAGAAGACGAAGAAGAAGAAGAAGACGAAGAAGAAGAAGAAGTAGAAGACGAAGAAACAAGATTATGTTATATTTACGCATAATGTTTTACGTAATCCTTCAGTCTGGTATGAAGATGTGCCTTATATACAGACACGCCATCTGTATCAGAACCAACACACACACACGTGTATATATATATATATATATATATATATATATATATATATATATATATATATATATATGATTACGGTAAAAACTGTTTGGCCTTGCGGTAGCGAACAAGGCGCGCGCGCGCAGAGCAAGAAGGCTATTCTTGTGTTGTTCAGTCGTCACAACACACTCACAACCCTCACCATCCAACACTCTTGCGTGCAGACGTAAATCCAATACGTACTCAGTACGCCGCTCAGGGCGCCACACACACACTGGGGTAATACCATGACTGTGTGGGTGACACACACACACACACACACACACACACACATACACACACACACACACACACACACACACATACACACACACACACACACACACACACACACATACACACACACACTTCTACTTCAATGTACATTATAATCTCAACATAGATCTGGGTTACTGTGTATGATGATATAAACCCCCTCACCCCAACCCCCGTTTTCTTTTTTTTGTTTGTAGCTCGTTGGTTGAGCCGGAGTGAGAGAGTGAGTGCCAGCCTTCGTCTATACTTGACCAAGAACCCAACCCGTCTCTGCACTCAGTGACCCTTCACCTGTAGGTGGTTGTGCACGTGTTCTTAACCACCCAGTTAACCAGCACTCGGGTCCCCTACCTTCAATGGTAATTAACCCATCATTTTCCCTTTATATATATATATATATATATATATATATATATATATATATATATATATATATATATATATATCTTTCTTTTCTTTTAAACTATTCGCCATTTCCCGCGTTAGCGAGGTAGCGTTAAGAACAGAGGACTGGGCCTTTTTTGGAATATCCTCACCTGGCCCCCTTCTCTGTTCCTTCTTTTGGAAAATTTAAAAAAAAACGAGAGGGGAGGATTTCCAGCCCCCGCTCCCTCCCCTTTTAGTCGCCTTCTACGACACGCAGGGAATACGTGGGAAGTATTCTTAATCCCCTATCCCCTATATATAAATCCCCTATATATAAAGGAGCGTTTGAGTTATATTTAAATGATCATGTGTTGGGGCATTCACCTGGAGACAACAACATGTAGTTGTGTTTGAGCGGAAGGAAGGAAGTGAAGTACACCCCAGCTCTGCCACACAGGAAGTAGTCACCATTTTGACGCTTGTTTTCTCTTATTCATTCTGTATATATATATATATATATATATATATATATATATATATATATATATATATATATATATATATATATATATATATATTGGAAAGGATCACAATTTTGCGCGTGATCAAGTATATATCTCTATGAGTCCACGGGGAAAATGAAACACGCTAAGTTCCCAAGTGCACTTTCGTGTAATGATCACATCATCAGGGGATAGACAAGAGAGAAATATAACAGTCGGTTGATACACAACCAAGAGACGTAGCTAGGACGCCACTTGGTAAACAAGTGAATGTCCTCTCTCTCTCTCTCTCTCTCTCTCTCTCTCTCTCTCTCTCTCTCTCTCTCTCTCTCTCTCTCTCTCTCTCTCTCTCTCCTCATGATTATATGCCTGATAACAATTTGATATCTTTGGCCAGAGGTGATCGTGGGGAACCACTTTTTGATGCCTCTTCCCACACACCATCTTCTGGTGAAGAGAACAAGTGTTGTGTGACACCTGGTAGCTAACACACACACACACACACTGGAGGTAATATGTTCTGTTCTTCTCGCTCCTTGTGTTCAACGTGTCTTTGAACATTCTGGGTTTATGTGTCTTTAAGCAGACGATGACCCGTAGATCTAACGACCCACATATGTACACACACATACACACACACAGAGGGGAGTGAATGTGTAATGTTATCAGATGTTGGAGACAGTAGGTTGGGTGATGGTTGTATATATATGATTATCATACTAACCATTCTTCTCCATCATCTTCATCAAACCGGTTTGGTCTAGCTTGGCCGTCCTTAACCCCCCCTTCACCCCCACCCCTTCACCCCCACCCCTTCACACCCCCCCTACCCAACCCCACTCCATTCACGGTCCCCCTAATCCCTGGTGGCCAGATGGGCTCCGGTGACCTCTCACGGGGGTCAAGCGTTGACCTCGTGTGTGTGTGTGGGGGGGGGGGTCATGGGGTTCGCCTGCACTCTCCCCCCCTCCCCCCCCTCCCCTCCCCCCTTACCCAGTGAACGAGGGAAGACATGGTCATGGCCCGGTGTAGCAGTAAGGTTCATACTTACGGTGAGACACAGCGAGACAGTGACCCGAGTCACACACACACACACACACACACACACACACCACGATGGCGGGGAGGGGGAGGGGGGGGGGGAGAGCACCCGGGTGTTGCCATATCCGGTGTAGACTCCCTCACTCTCAACTTTAATTTCGTCCACACTGACGCACGCGGAGGGTGTGCTCCTTCCTCCACACACACACACACACACACACACACATGACCTCGTGTTGGATGTATGTGGTTGAACAAGGCCTATGACCTGACCGGTGGGGGGGGTCATTAAGGTCGCTAGCGTCAAGTTAGAACTACCAGGAGACGACAGAATAACACAGGAACACCTCCTTCTGCGGTTCACTTCCCAAGGTCACACACACACTCTCCATGACCTCTGACCCCGCGCACAGAAGTACCTCGTCTCATTTTCTATGATTTAAAGACTCAGGTTGGTTCGTCATGCAACGCCAACTCTTCCTTCACACGTCAGCCTTGACACAGGACTTCCTTCACTGCTGACAATGAATGAATTCCTTCACTGCTGACGATGAATGAATTCCTTCACTGCTGACGATGAATGACTTCCTTCACTGCTGACGATGAATGACTTCCTTCACTGCTGACGATGAATGAATTCCTTCACTGCTGACGATGAATGAATTCCTTCACTGCTGACGATGAATGACTTCCTTCACTGCTGACGATGAATGACTTCCTTTACTGCTGACGATGAATGACTTCCTTCACTGCTGACGATGAATGAATTCCTTCACTGCTGACGATGAATGAATTCCTTCACTGCTGACGATGAATGACTTCCTTCACTGCTGACGATGAATGAATTCCTTCACTGCTGACAATGAATGAATTCCTTCACTGCTGACGATGAATGACTTCCTTCACTGCTGACGATGAATGAATTCCTTCACTGCTGACGATGAATGACTCCCTTCACTGCTGACGATGAATGACTTCCTTCATCGTAGATATCAGACACCCTGAAGCGTCAGGAAGGAGTGACCTACCAACATAACATGATGGCACTAGTCAGTGTAGGGAGGGAGAAGGTGATTATGTTATCCTACGTACAACTACGAGGAACCTTGCACTGACGCAGTAACGACACAACCGCTTGTTACAGATGGTCAACCACTGATAATGTGGGGGATTTCAGTTATACAGACCTGTGGGGGGATTCTAATGGTGGTAGGGAGTTACAGAGACTTTATGATTGTACATTGGACAGTTTCTCATCCCAACATGTCAAGGAACACACACACACACACACACACACACACACTGGTACGTGGGCAACTGACACACCGTTATTACCGGACCTTATCTTGCCCCCACACCAGCGTGGGTACTGGGGACATCATACATCGTTCAGCCGCTGCAAGACGGTGTCTAGGTAAGGCTCAAATTTGAATCTGTGGTAAGAGAGGACATTACAAGAGCAGAGGTGAGACAGGGTATGAAGGCGGGGATGATGGATATGATCGAGGTAGCTACACAAACTTCTGTCATATCTCTGGTGAGGTAGATTGGGACATGGGGTTCACTAGACCCAGGAACCAGGGCTCTGTGGTGGGATAACCTTAGTGACAGGGAACTGTGGACGCATGTGAGAGGAGCATTTTTCCAGATGTGTTACGGTGAGCAGCGGAGTGCCGCAAGGTTTGCTTCTGGGACCATTACTCTTCTGGGTCTCCGTTCGTGACTTGCTGCAAGGCATGATGGAATCCGAGACCTTAGTGTGTTTGTTGATGATGTGAAGGTCATCCAGGACACAGGAGGCGATGGAGATGGCATCTGTTTACCAAATGGCGTCCTAGCCACGTCTCCTCGTTGTATATCAACTGACTGTTATATTTCTCGCTTCCGTCTCCCCTGATGATGTGATTATGACACGAAAGTGCACTTGGCAACTTATCGTGTTTCATTTCCCCACGAGGGTACCAGCATACTTGCAGTAAGCAGGGGTCAGACCCGTATTCATTGATTCCTTTGTTCCTGGATCACTTCATGTTAATGTGTCGTCAGTGTCAGCATGATCACTTCAGCGGAAGGTCATTTCATGTCATGACCAGTTCATGACCAACTGCCGAGAAATGTTGAAACACTTCTTTCAGGTGTCCAGGATGAACCTAACACCACAGACGCCCTTGTTATCCGGGGAAGACCTCTCTGGGAAAGACCTCTTTGGAGAAGACCTCTCCGGGGAAGACCTCTCTGGGGAAGACCTCTCTGGGGAAGACCTCTCCGGGAAAGACCTCTTTGGAGAAGACCTCTCCGGGGAAGACCTCTCTGGGGAAGACCTTTCTGAGGAAGACTCTTTGGGGAAGGACATGGTTGACTCAAGACTGAGTAATGAGGGTGATGGGAAAACATACTGGAGAGAGAGAGAGAGAGAGAGAGAGAGAGAGAGAGAGAGAGAGAGAGAGAGAGAGAGAGAGAGAGAGAGGGACAACGGGTGGAGCGGCCTTGGGTATCTGAGGATATTACAACTCGTTATTTAATCATGTGATGGCATTCACTCGGGAGGAGGAGGAGGAGAAGGAGGTTGTTGTTGTTGTAGATGGTTGTCACAAGGTATGACATCTCTCGCGGATGACATATTGGAAGATGAGGGGAAAAAGTTGAACCAAAGAATGAGTCAATGAGTTAGCTGTCCACTTACCACACATCACGCTAAATTGATGAGTTCATGTTTGCCTTCTGGTCTTGACTGTGATACGTGTTGTCGGTTAATCCATCAGGGTAATCAGAGTTTATAATAACTGTATAATGTTAAGATGTAGCGAGACATGCTACATTTTTACGGGTTGTCATACACGTGTGTGTGTGAGACGAGCAGAACGAGCGAACTTCACCATTTGATTCCCTCCTGGCTTTCCCGGCTCGACCCTCCCACTTCTCCTCCTCTTAACTTTATCCCTTAAATGTGAGGGATCAAATGACGTGATTACGTTATCATATCCCATCCATATAGTTATAGATGACTTTGTCGTATAAGCATCAATTTTGAGGGAGAGAGAAAGAGAGAGAGAGAGAGAGAGAGAGAGAGAGAGAGAGAGAGAGAGAGAGAGAGAGAGAGAGAGAGAGGTGATCAATGGATTTAAAGTGAGGTGTTGAAGAGGGAGTGTTGCAGGGAGTGTGTGTGTGTGTGTGTGTGTGTGTGTGTGTGTGTGTGTGTGTGGTACACACCAACCCTGGTGTGCACGAAGGCGGGCCCCCCAGCCTCGAGGAGGAGGGGGGGGAGGGAGGGTCTTCCTCTGTATCATTACTTTACACATGGTCTTGTGTTGTCTGCACTCCTTCACGCACACATTAGTGATACAGAACATACACCCTCACGTGAGGGGCAACAGGTCGTATGTATACATACATACATATTCATACGTACACGTCCACACACGCACATATACATACCTATACATTTCAGCGTATAAATATATATATATATATATATATATATATATATATATATATATATATATATATATATATATATATATTTTTTTTTTATTATACTTTGTCGCTGTCTCCCGCGTTTGCGAGGTAGCGCAAGTAAATAGACGAAAGAAATGGCCCAACCCCCCCCCCCTATACACATGTATATACATACGTCCACACACGCAAATATACATACCTACACAGCTTTCCATGGTTTACCCCAGACGCTTCACATGCCCTGCTTCAATCCACTGACAGCACGTCAACCCCGGTATACCACATCGCTCCAATTCACTCTATTCCTTGCCCTCCTTTCACCCTCCTGCATGTTAAGGCCCCGATCACACAAAATCTTTTTCACTCCATCTTTCCACCTCCAATTTGGTCTCCCTCTTCTCCTCGTTCCCTCCACCTCCGACACATATATCCTCTTGGTCAATCTTTCCTCACTCATCCTCTCCATGTGCCCAAACCACTTCAAAACACCCTCTTCTGCTCTCTCAACCACGCTCTTTTTATTTCCACACGTCTCTCTTACCCTTACGTTACTCACTCGATCAAACCACCTCACACCACACATTGTCCTCAAACATCTC
>NC_092255.1:1920666-1923166 GCF_036320965.1 Panulirus ornatus | reverse complement strand
AAGGAATAGAGTGAATTGGAGCAATGTGGTATACTGGGGTTGACGTGCTGTCAGTGGATTGAATCAAGACATGTGAAGCGTCTGGGGTAAACCATGGAAAGCTGTGTAGGTATGTATATGTGCGTGTGTGGACGTATGTATATACATGTGTATGGGGGGGGGGTTGGGCCATTTCTTTCGTCTGTTTCCTTGCGCTACCTCGCAAACGCGGGAGACAGCGACAAAGTATAAAAAAAAAAAAAAAGAAAAAAAAAAAAATATATATATATATATATATATATATATATCTTACTAAGTAGTGTTGTAATAAGTCAAAACTAAATGAGTATATAGCTTGATAACCTTACAGTAAAGGTCAAAACTGTGTATATAAATAAATACCTCACAGCTAACAATTATCAAGTACGATAATGTGAAACTTTGCCAAACTCTATTTTCACTTCAAAATAAACGTTATTGGTACAGAAAGCTCAAATGTCCTGAGGAAAGCGAAATACTACAAGGCTAGATCGTAATAACCATGTGATGCCTGAAAGTGTAAACCTTGCTATAATTAGTTTCAACTTTATTATAACTGAAGTTAATGCTGCTAAAGACGAAAGTATGTGTACACATAAATTATGTTATGAAGTGGTGACATTTTTGTAATAGTAATATATATACAGGTGTAAGGGAAAAAAGGTCATTCCAGCAAAGAAATCATCACACTCTTTATACATTCAGTGGTAGAGGGATATGTATATATATATATATATATATATATAAAGTTACATCAGCACCCTAACTACATCTCTGAATGGATGCATACTGTCACGATACACAACAAAATAATTCGTCATTCACACTATGGAGGTGCATATCATTCTGGAAATCTTGATAAAGCTTTGCTGGCCACATTCACAGATGAAATGATATCAAAGCCCATTTTCATAATGGTGGCAAAATATATTAAGAATACTGTTTTATAAATAAGCACTTCAGATATGAGAGTCTCCTGATACCATCTTTTTGTTGTTTATCCCAGTATCTATAATGGACTGGGAATTAGCATATAAGTCCTTATTGTTGACTGTGTTCGCAAAGCCATTTTGAGTATTAATGTTCCCATTCTTTTGCTGTTGCTGGTTGGACTTCTCAGTTGATGCAAGGGTGGTAAACAGCTGCTTGAGGGTTGAGGTACTGGAGACAGTATCGGGGACGCTCTCCAAAGTCTTTAAAACATGGTCAACAGTAGTTGTGAGGTGTCGATTACTTCGAAGTGCTTCTAATCGACACCTCACAACATATATATATATATATATATATATATATATATATATATATATATATATATATATATATATATATATTTATTTATTTATTTATTTATTTTATATATTTATTTTGCTTTGTCGCTGTCTCCCGCGTTAGCGAGGTAGCGCAAGGAAACAGACGAAAGAATGGCCCAACCCACCCACATACACATGTATATACACGCAAATACACATACTTATACATCTCAAAGTATACGTATATATACACACACAGACATATACCTATATACACATGTACATAATTCATATTGTCTGCCCTCATTCATTCCCGTCGCCACCCCGCCACACATGAAATAACAACCCCCTCCCCCCTCATGTGCGCGAGGTGTTATCCTTGTGTAACATTATGTGAATGTTTCATACATATGATTTACATACTAAACATTTGTTTAAGGTAGCCGTCAAATCCAATACCATATGTTCGAATACGTAATATATATATTTATTTATTTATTTATTTATTACCAACATTTGCGTTGTAAATAGTATCAGTAATGAGTAACTAAATATGACCCAAATATGTGAGAGGAGACTATACCTCTGGTATAGCAAGCAAAGGAAAGGTTAATGGCACGAGGAAGGTTAACGAGGCAGTTGACCTGTTAAATCACACTCAGGTCCCTAGTGGTAGTTGATTTAGAAAACAGACTTAACTGCTGAATTATGAGCTCTGGAGGAGAGACGAAATTAACTTTATATAAGATTGAGTGTTTATAGTTCATTGTTCAGTGCTGGGTGAGGGAGTTCAGTGCTGGGTGAGGGAGTTCAGTGCTGGGTGAGGGAGTTCAGTGTTCAGTGCTGGGTGGATGAGGGAGTTCAGTGCTGGGTGAGGGAGTTCAGTGCTGGGTGAGGGAGTTCAGTGCTGGGTGGGTGAGGGAGTTCAGTGTTCAGTGCTGGGTGAGGGAGTTCAGTGCTGGGTGGGTGAGGGAGTTCAGTGTTCAGTGCTGGGTGAGGGAGTTCAGTGGTGGGTGGGTGAGGGAGTTCAGTGGTGGGTGGGTGAGGGAGTATGCGATATAATCCTCCTCATCCTCTCTCTCTCTCCTCACATTACAACAGTTTGGTCTCAACAACTGCCACTGTTTCCTGGTGAGCCGACTTACAGTTGCTGGTTTTAAAACAAGATTTGTCAATGAGGTGAAGAGACTTGAACAGAAATGAAATGTCCAGGTAAATGCCAGGTGATGAAG
>NC_092255.1:1908166-1915666 GCF_036320965.1 Panulirus ornatus | reverse complement strand
CTTGATGGTTGTAGCTTGGCGTGATGGTTGTAGCTTGGCGTTCACTTGATGGTTGTAGCTTGGCGTTCACCTGATGGTTGTAGCTTGGCGTTCACTTGATGGTTGTAGCTTGGCGTTCACTTGATGGTTGTAGCTTGGCGTTCACTTGATGGTTGTAGCTTGGCGTTCACTTGATGGTTGTAGCTTGGCGTTCACTTGATGGTTGTAGCTTGGCGTTCACTTGATGGTTGTAGCTTGGCGTTCACTTGATGGTTGTAGCTTGGCGTTCACTTGATGGTTGTAGCTTGGCGTTCACCTGATGGTTGTAGCTTGGCGTTCACCTTGATGGTTGTAGCTTGGCGTTCACTTGATGGTTGTAGCTTGGCGTTCACCTGATGGTTGTAGCTTGGCGTTCACTTGATGGTTGTAGCTTGGCGTTCACTTGATGGTTGTAGCTTGGCGTTCACCTGATGGTTGTAGCTTGGCGTTCACTTGATGGTTGTAGCTTGGCGTTCACCTGATGGTTGTAGCTTGGCGTGATGGTTGTAGCTTGGCGTTCACCTGATGGTTGTAGCTTGGCGTCCTGATGGTTGTAGCTTGACGTTCACCTGATGGTTGTAGCTTGGCGTGATGGTTGTAGCTTGGCGTTCACCTGATGGTTGTAGCTTGGCGTTCACCTGATGGTTGTAGCTTGGCGTTCACCTGATGGTTGTAGCTTGGCGTTCACCTGATGGTTGTAGCTTGGCGTTCACTTGATGGTTGTAGCTTGGCGTTCACCTGATGGTTGTAGCTTGGCGTGATGGTTGTAGCTTGGCGTGATGGTTGTAGCTTGGCGTTCACCTTGATGGTTGTAGCTTAGCGTTCACTTGATGGTTGTAGCTTGGCGTTCACCTGATGGTTATAGCTTGGCGTTCACCTGATGGTTATAGCTTGGCGTTCACTTGATGGTTGTAGCTTGGCGTTCACCTGATGGTTGTAGCTTGGCGTTCACCTGATGGTTATAGCTTGGCGTTCACTTGATGGTTGTAGCTTGGCGTTCACCTGATGGTTGTAGCTTGGCGTTCACCTGATGGTTATAGCTTGGCGTGATGGTTATAGCTTGGCGTTCACTTGATGGTTGTAGCTTGACGTTCACCTGATGGTTGTAGCTTGAGTCTGAGGACATTACAGAGTTGTAGTAGGGTTTTACAACTTTAGTAACATTGCATTGATGATCATTTTACGTTGTTGTCATTTGACATATCTGCCCGTGTACTCAAGACTGCAAGTCATCAAACAAGATGACCCCTGACCTTTTACCTTTGACCTCGAGGCCTGACGAATACATGACAACTGAGGAAGGTCACACAAGGTCACCCTCCATGTAATGTTGGCCCTGGACGACACCAGTTGTTAGCAGGGACGAGGCTGGCCGTTAGTTAGACGTTGTTAGCGCAGGCTAAGAGGTTGTTAGCGCTGGTTAAGACGAGGTTGTTCGCGCTTGTGATGGTGTCTGTAGTAGTCATGATATTGAGACGCGTCATGAGGGTGGAGAGGGGGGGGGTGTGTGTCTGGGGCTGGGTCATGGGGGTAGAGATGAGTGAGGGGGCGCCACTGGTGGGGGGGGAGGGGGGGGGTTAGCGAGGGGGGATAATGATAAACAGAAGAGAAATGTGAATGTGGGAGAATGTGATTGGTCGGTCATAATGACTTTTTTTTTTTTTTTTTTTTCCAAAAGAAGGAACAGAGAAGGGGGCCAGGTGAGGGTATTCCACAAAGGCCCAGTCCTCTGTTCTTAACGCTACCTCGCTAATGCGGGAAATGGCGGATAGTTTAAAAGAAAAAAAAAAAAAAAAAATATATATATATATATATATATATATATATATATATATATATATATATATATATATATATATATTAGTAGAGAGAAAGAGAGAGAATGAAGATGGGGTATTATGGGGGAGTGAGTGACCTTGCAAGGGGGGGGGGGGTTAGACTGTATCTTCTTAAACAAAAGAGAAAACGACGAATCTCTTGTATCGACTGTACCCTGTGACCCCCCTCCCCCCCTCCCCTCCCCCCCACCAACTCCACTCCTCCCCACCTTTAAAGGTGGGTCTGTACCCTCCCCGCCCACCATCACCCCACTGATTAACCAGACCCTCCCTTTAACCTCCCCATTACTAACCCCCCCCCCCCTCTCCCCGTGTACCTGTGGCCCGGTTGCCCACAAATACCTTGATATTTTCTTCCTTGCTGCGACGTACACAGATTGTATGTAAACACGAGAGATGTACACATGCAGGATCACGTCGTGAGCAGTGGCTGTATGTGATTATTGAAATGGATTCTTTGCCTTACGTATGTTTACATTTACATATGCAGGTATATACATACCTGCATACCGGTGTATGTGTGATGTAAGCTGATATATATATATATATATATATATATATATATATATATATATATATATATATATATATATATATATATATATATATATATGAATAACACATCATCATATAAACGACACAACAGGGATGGATCACTTCATGAAGTGTAACAAATGAAGGTGATGACGTAGATAATATGTTGATCGTTGGACCGTGTTCCCTCGTAGTTCCTGCGTTGGCAGTATGGTCGGTAGGGGGGTGAAAGTCCGGCTTAGGTAGAGGATGGAGTCATTTGGCTGCTGTAGAAAATAATTGTGGAGTCTTAGCTTGACCTGCACTTTGAGGATTTCTTCTTCTATCTGTACCGTTGTCTGGTAGCGCCAGTGTTTCTATATTATTGTAGTTTATGACCCCCCGTTTTCTAGATGTGAAGTGTTAAGCGTCCAGTAAGAGGGATGGGTCGTGGGAGATGAAGATTCTGAGAGGAGGTTTGGTTGCAAGGTTACTGCTGCTGTGCTGTGCAAGAGGAAGGGGGGTAAGAGGGGGTTATAGATCCCGGGGGGGGGGAGATATAGTGACAAGGGCTCAACACCAATCAAATCTTTTGTGTCTTGGCATTATACAAAGTGCCATGTAACTGTTGTCATACCTCAAGTAACACGTCATGGAATATGATGATGTTGTGTATTTCATCAATACAATAGTTTATAGGATCACAATTCGCGAGTTATAGATATAATTGTTTCTGTGACTTTTGTAAAAACAACACAAAAGACCGCGTGACATTTTGCCGTTTTCTATTCTGTATTTTTGGATGTTCTTGTTTAGGAACCTTCAAAAATGAGTTTTTCTTCCTATAATCAAAATGAAAAAAAATTACAGATTATAGATACAATGAACAAATGGATATGTTATGATTTGTCTTAACTATGAGCAGACGATATGAGGAATATAGAAGTTAAATGAAGAATATAATGATGTCAACGTACTTTGTGGGCTGAGAAGTGGTTTATTGGAGGAACTTATATTTTGCGGACAATATTTGCATGTGTTACAGGTGTTCGAGACAGTCATGCAGGATAGAACACCTGTGACCCAACACGCCTTCCACACCTGTGACCCAACACAGCTGTTAGCAGGAGACATGTAGCAATTCCACCTATGGGTATTTCACACACACACACACACACACACACACAAATATATATATATATATATATATATATATATATATATATATATATTTATATATATTTTTTTTTTATATATATATATATATATATCTTTTTTCCTTATCCACGTATGTATATATACCCCGACCCACGTATGCATATACCCCGACCCACGAATGTATATACCCTGACCCACGAGTGAATATACCCCGACCCACGAATGTATATACTCCGAGCCACGAATGTATATACCCCGACCCTCGTATCTGTGTATATACCACTGAATTATTTAGTAAGCGCCAGATGGTGAGGCAGACTGGACCGTGCCATTTATGTAATAATTGTATGTGAAAAATTAAATGTATTTGCCGAAGGATTTAACATCCATCATATACAACACTGCCTTGTATGAAGACATGAATTACTTATGTTCTGTCCCAATCATATAAATGAAAAGCATCAGAAGATGATTATGAATAATGTATGTTACTGAATTGGATTTTTTCTTTACGTTGGCGGCCCCAGTCACGCACCAGAGTGCACATCAAGGCCGGACCTTAACTGAAATATAGAGTAGTTAATGAAAGGGAAAAAGATGAGACAAGAGAAAGTATTTGCCAATTATGAAGGAAGTGTAAAACATGTGTTTTAAAATGTTTGGCAGGTGATAGTTATTGAGAGAGACATTAGAAGGTAGAGAGTTCCAAAGCTTCGAGGTGCAGGGAAACAAGCAGTTATCAAAACGGCCCACTCTTGAGTTGCCAACGATCACATGGTCATCATGTGAGGCAGCAGCTTGCCCAGTACTGCGTGGTCGTTCCCAATACGTTATTAACTCCAGTGATCACTGTTAAGGTACGCAAGCTTAACGAACCTGTACAGCTTGCCAGTAGGTCGTACCGTCGGAGCTTTAGCTGCGGTACAGCTTAAGCTGAGGTTGCAACACACCACCATGTGTCCCCTCCTCCTCACACCTACATACTGGAGGCCCATATACCACCATCTTCAAGTGTGTGTTGGTGGTGAGGGAATGAGACACATGGGTTTTAATGTCGTAACCCTGACGACTCATACCCAGGGGTCGTGTACTGTCGTGTTCAAGGGTCGTACCGTCGTGCTCAAGGCTCGTGTACCGTCATGCTCAAGGCTCGTGTACCGTCATGCTCAAGGCTCGTGTACCGTCATGCTCAAGGCTCGTGTACCGTAGTGCTCAAGGCTTGTGTACCGTCATGTTCAAGGCTTGTGTACCGTCGTGTTCAAGGCTCGTGTACCGTCATGTTTAAGGCTCGTGTACCGTCATGCTCAAGGCTCGTGTACCGTCATGCTCAAGGCTTGTGTACCGTCATGCTCAAGGCTCGTGTACCGTCATGCTCAAGGCTTGTGTACCGTCGTGTTCAAGGCTCGTGTACCGTCGTGCTCAAGGCTCGTGTACCGTCATGTTCAAGGCTCGTGTACCGTCATGCTCAAGGCTCGTGTACCGTCATGTTCAAGGCTCGTGTACCGTCGTGCTCAAGGGTCGTGTACCGTCGTGCTCAAGGGTCGTGTACCGTCGTGGTCAAGGGCCGTTACGTCGATCTTAAAGGATGAACGACCATTTCCACGTCATAGCGACATTCGCTCTATCAAAAGCAAGTTTAATCATTCCTTATCATTAAGTCTAGTTATTAGTCAATTAATTATATTCTTAACTAGACAGCAACCAGTATACAGAATCCCACTGTGAGATCCCACGGTCGCATGACGTATGTTGGGGTTGGGTCTGGCTACCCTGACCTAACAGACCAGCGCTATTGGTCTGTTAACGGAAAGGCTGGAGAGGGGGAGGGGGTGCGCGCTGAGGTCAGCTCCCCCTCCTCCTCCTCCCTCTCCTCCCTCAGGCAGCATTGCCTCCTCCTCAGCAGCACAGCCATGACCTCCTCCTCCTCCTCCTCCTCAACATAGACACATCCACATCACGAGGCCAGCCTGCGCCTCAGCACATATGTTTGCCAGGACGAGTCTGTCCTGAAACATGATGTGGCTCTCTCTCTCTCTCTCTCTCTCTCTCTCTCTCTCTCTCTCTCTCTCTCTCTCTCTCTCTCTCTCTCTCTCTCTACGTTCCCCTGCGGTGTGGGTCAGTACCAGCCAGCCAGCTGGTGGAGGTCCTGGCTCATGGTGACGACCATCTCGTGTGCAGCAGTTTTCCCAGAGCTTGTCGCTACTCTGTGTGTGTGTGTGTGTGTGTGTGTGTGTGTACATTTCACGTGGGATAAGCTGAGCGTTAAGCTGTCTTTAAGCGTAGCTGTATCTCTCCACACACACACACGCACACACACACACACACACACACGCACACACACACACACACACGCACACACACACAGACACACAGGTGGGACACGCGACGACAACGAACTGTAATACAAACATGTACATTTGTGCACATAAGTGAATTGATGATCAAGACAAAGACAGGGTAGAAAATGGGACGTAGAAACGATGAAGATGAAGATGGGAAGAGGAGGAGGAGAAGCGAGGGAGGGTGTCAGGCCGGGGTGGACCGTGACGTAACATCCGGGCTATCTGTTATTGTTTACGTTCGGGCCGGAAGCTACGTCACGGGGTCCCCAGATATGGCCGCTGGTGCTGCCGCCATGAGAAGTGCTGTAAATAGACCAGTCGCTCGTCAGGTGATGGAGGTGGGGCTGGGGTTGTGGTAGAGGTTGTTGAGGGGGTTGTGGTAGAGGTTGTTGAGGGGGTTGTGGTAGAGGTTGTGGGGGGGTTGTGGTAGAGGTTGTTGTAACAGTAGAGGTTGTTGTAACAGTCGTCACTGTAACCTATAAAATGTACCATTATGTAACAGTCGTCACTGTAACCTATAAAATGTACCATTATGTAACAGTCGTCACTGTAACTTATAAAATGTACCATTATGTAACAGTCGTCACTGTAACCTATAAAATGTACCATTATGTAACAGTCGTCACTGTAACTTATAAAATGTACTATTATGTAACAGTCGTCACTGTAACCTATAAAATGTACCATTATGTAACAGTCGTCACTGTAACCTAAAACATAGTTTCATGTTGATATTCATAAAGTTCAGGTTATTAATAATGAAACGCACAACTTTTGATCATGTCGAATGTGACTCAGTCTTTGGTATAAAATCCATCTTGATCATGTATGAAAGCCATCAATACTGCAGTGATGTTTCTTTATTCTTTTTTAGAATGAAAAGGCGACTTGGGTGAGGTAGTCATGTTGGGGCGTAGTGATGGGATATGAATGATAACGAAGTTATACATCCTAGAAGGACATTAACAAAGAGATATGAGTGGTTAATGAATGCTTACATTTAATGTCAAGGATCATGACATGTATGAGTCTCCTCCAACAGGTTTTAAGTTCATATCGGTCAAACTCTCTTTCATTTTCGTCCTAAACCTTCTAGTCTTTACACCATCTTTCTCTGTTCATTAAGGAAATAGATTTTGGCACCGACTCTCTTCTGGTTGGTTAAGACTTGGGTAGAAGTCAAGATGGAACTATAATAACACACACGTCAGTAAGACAAGAGCATATAATGCTACATTCTGATGGTCATATATCCCAGATATCCTGGAGCCTAATGGTGTTATGTCCCATTGATTCTATAGGCAAATGGTCATACATCCCCGTGACGGGTCAATGGTTTTGTAGCCTCGTGAGAATACAGCTTAATGGTCGGATTGCTCTGTATTCAGACAGTCTAATGACCCTGTCATCCTTTAATATCACAACAGCCTGTTGCTCCTGTAACCATTATTACAGCCTGTTGGTCCTGTAACCATTATTACAGCCTGTAATGATAATGTACCCACTTCTCTAACATCCTGTAGCATATACTAACTTAACGTAACTCAGTCCTCACCTAATCTAACCCTATCTTAAATCAACCTAACTTTAACTTAACTTAAGCAAGCTCTGTACTCATCTTACTTATCATA
>NC_092255.1:1885666-1903166 GCF_036320965.1 Panulirus ornatus | reverse complement strand
AAGGTAACTTAGACCTATGGTAAGTAACTTAAACCATTTACCCTAAGGTAACTTAGACCTATGGTAAGTAACTTAAACCATTTACCCTAAGGTAACTTAGACCTATGGTAAGTAACTTAAACCATTTACCCTAAGGTAACTTAGACCTATGGTAAGTAACTTAAACCATTTACCCTAAGGTAACTTAGACCTATGGTAAGTAACTTAAACCATTTACCCTAAGGTAACTTAGACCTATGGTAAGTAACTTAAACCATTTACCCTAAGGTAACTTAGACCTATGGTAAGTAACTTAAACCATTTACCCTAAGGTAACTTAGACCTATGGTAAGTAACTTAAACCATTTACCCTAAGGTAACTTAGACCTATGGTAAGTAACTTAAACCATTTACCCTAAGGTAACTTAGACC
Organism: Panulirus ornatus; assembly: GCF_036320965.1. Classification (NCBI taxonomy): domain Eukaryota; kingdom Metazoa; phylum Arthropoda; class Malacostraca; order Decapoda; family Palinuridae; genus Panulirus; species Panulirus ornatus. The sequence continues at coordinate 1,902,755 of NC_092255.1, read as the reverse complement.
TATGGTAAGTAACTTAAACCATTTACCCTAAGGTAACTTAGACCTATGGTAAGTAACTTAAACCATTTACCCTAAGGTAACTTAGACCTATGGTAAGTAACTTAAACCATTTACCCTAAGGTAACTTAGACCTATGGTAAGTAACTTAAACCATTTACCCTAAGGTAACTTAGACCTATGGTAAGTAACTTAAACCATTTACCCTAAGGTAACTTAGACCTATGGTAAGTAACTTAAACCATTTACCCTAAGGTAACTTAGACCTATGGTAAGTAACTTAAACCATTTACCCTAAGGTAACTTAGACCTATGGTAAGTAACTTAAACCATTTACCCTAAGGTAACTTAGACCTATGGTAAGTAACTTAAACCATTTACCCTAAGGTAACTTAGACCTATGGTAAGTAACTTAAACCATTTACCCTAAGGTAACTTAGACCTATGGTAAGTAACTTAAACCATTTACCCTAAGGTAACTTAGACCTATGGTAAGTAACTTAAACCATTTACCCTAAGGTAACTTAGACCTATGGTAAGTAACTTAAACCATTTACCCTAAGGTAACTTAGACCTATGGTAAGTAACTTAAACCATTTACCCTAAGGTAACTTAGACCTATGGTAAGTAACTTAAACCATTTACCCTAAGGTAACTTAGACCTATGGTAAGTAACTTAAACCATTTACCCTAAGGTAACTTAGACCTATGGTAAGTAACTTAAACCATTTACCCTAAGGTAACTTAGACCTATGGTAAGTAACTTAAACCATTTACCCTAAGGTAACTTAGACCTATGGTAAGTAACTTAAACCATTTACCCTAAGGTAACTTAGACCTATGGTAAGTAACTTAAACCATTTACCCTAAGGTAACTTAGACCTATGGTAAGTAACTTAAACCATTTACCCTAAGGTAACTTAGACCTATGGTAAGTAACTTAAACCATTTACCCTAAGGTAACTTAGACCTATGGTAAGTAACTTAAACCATTTACCCTAAGGTAACTTAGACCTATGGTAAGTAACTTAAACCATTTACCCTAAGGTAACTTAGACCTATGGTAAGTAACTTAAACCATTTACCCTAAGGTAACTTAGACCTATGGTAAGTAACTTAAACCATTTACCCTAAGGTAACTTAGACCTATGGTAAGTAACTTAAACCATTTACCCTAAGGTAACTTAGACCTATGGTAAGTAACTTAAACCATTTACCCTAAGGTAACTTAGACCTATGGTAAGTAACTTAAACCATTTACCCTAAGGTAACTTAGACCTATGGTAACTTAAACCATTTACCCTAAGGTAACTTAGACCTATGGTAAGTAACTTAAACCATTTACCCTAAGGTAACTTAGACCTATGGTAAGTTAAACCATTTACCCTAAGGTAACTTAGACCTATGGTAAGTAACTTAAACCATTTACCCTAAGGTAACTTAGACCTATGGTAAGTAACTTAAACCATTTACCCTAAGGTAACTTAGACCTATGGTAAGTAACTTAAACCATTTACCCTAAGGTAACTTAGACCTATGGTAAGTAACTTAAACCATTTACCCTAAGGTAACTTAGACCTATGGTAAGTAACTTAAACCATTTACCCTAAGGTAACTTAGACCTATGGTAAGTAACTTAAACCATTTACCCTAAGGTAACTTAGACCTATGGTAAGTAACTTAAACCATTTACCCTAAGGTAACTTAGACCTATGGTAAGTAACTTAAACCATTTACCCTAAGGTAACTTAGACCTATGGTAAGTAACTTAAACCATTTACCCTAAGGTAACTTAGACCTATGGTAAGTAACTTAAACCATTTACCCTAAGGTAACTTAGACCTATGGTAAGTTAACTATTTACCCTAAGGTAACTTAGACCTATGGTAAGTAACTTAAACCATTTACCCTAAGGTAACTTAGACCTATGGTAAGTAACTTAAACCATTTACCCTAAGGTAACTTAGACCTATGGTAACTTAAACCATTTACCCTAAGGTAACTTAGACCTATGGTAAGTAACTTAAACCATTTACCCTAAGGTAACTTAGACCTATGGTAAGTAACTTAAACCATTTACCCTAAGGTAACTTAGACCTATGGTAAGTAACTTAAACCATTTACCCTAAGGTAACTTAGACCTATGGTAAGTAACTTAAACCATTTACCCTAAGGTAACTTAGACCTATGGTAAGTAACTTAAACCATTTACCCTAAGGTAACTTAGACCTATGGTAAGTAACTTAAACCATTTACCCTAAGGTAACTTAGACCTATGGTAAGTAACTTAAACCATTTACCCTAAGGTAACTTAGACCTATGGTAAGTAACTTAAACCATTTACCCTAAGGTAACTTAGACCTATGGTAAGTAACTTAAACCATTTACCCTAAGGTAACTTAGACCTATGGTAAGTAACTTAAACCATTTACCCTAAGGTAACTTAGACCTATGGTAAGTAACTTAAACCATTTACCCTAAGGTAACTTAGACCTATGGTAAGTAACTTAAACCATTTACCCTAAGGTAACTTAGACCTATGGTAAGTAACTTAAACCATTTACCCTAAGGTAACTTAGACCTATGGTAAGTAACTTAAACCATTTACCCTAAGGTAACTTAGACCTATGGTAAGTAACTTAAACCATTTACCCTAAGGTAACTTAGACCTATGGTAAGTAACTTAAACCATTTACCCTAAGGTAACTTAGACCTATGGTAAGTAACTTAAACCATTTACCCTAAGGTAACTTAGACCTATGGTAAGTAACTTAAACCATTTACCCTAAGGTAACTTAGACCTATGGTAAGTAACTTAAACCATTTACCCTAAGGTAACTTAGACCTATGGTAAGTAACTTAAACCATTTACCCTAAGGTAACTTAGACCTATGGTAAGTAACTTAAACCATTTACCCTAAGGTAACTTAGACCTATGGTAAGTAACTTAAACCATTTACCCTAAGGTAACTTAGACCTATGGTAAGTAACTTAAACCATTTACCCTAAGGTAACTTAGACCTATGGTAAGTAACTTAAACCATTTACCCTAAGGTAACTTAGACCTATGGTAAGTAACTTAAACCATTTACCCTAAGGTAACTTAGACCTATGGTAAGTAACTTAAACCATTTACCCTAAGGTAACTTAGACCTATGGTAAGTAACTTAAACCATTTACCCTAAGGTAACTTAGACCTATGGTAAGTAACTTAAACCATTTACCCTAAGGTAACTTAGACCTATGGTAAGTAACTTAAACCATTTACCCTAAGGTAACTTAGACCTATGGTAAGTAACTTAAACCATTTACCCTAAGGTAACTTAGACCTATGGTAAGTAACTTAAACCATTTACCCTAAGGTAACTTAGACCTATGGTAAGTAACTTAAACCATTTACCCTAAGGTAACTTAGACCTATGGTAAGTAACTTAAACCATTTACCCTAAGGTAACTTAGACCTATGGTAAGTAACTTAAACCATTTACCCTAAGGTAACTTAGACCTATGGTAAGTAACTTAAACCATTTACCCTAAGGTAACTTAGACCTATGGTAAGTAACTTAAACCATTTACCCTAAGGTAACTTAGACCTATGGTAAGTAACTTAAACCATTTACCCTAAGGTAACTTAGACCTATGGTAAGTAACTTAAACCATTTACCCTAAGGTAACTTAGACCTATGGTAAGTAACTTAAACCATTTACCCTAAGGTAACTTAGACCTATGGTAAGTAACTTAAACCATTTACCCTAAGGTAACTTAGACCTATGGTAAGTAACTTAAACCATTTACCCTAAGGTAACTTAGACCTATGGTAAGTAACTTAAACCATTTACCCTAAGGTAACTTAGACCTATGGTAAGTAACTTAAACCATTTACCCTAAGGTAACTTAGACCTATGGTAAGTAACTTAAACCATTTACCCTAAGGTAACTTAGACCTATGGTAAGTAACTTAAACCATTTACCCTAAGGTAACTTAGACCTATGGTAAGTAACTTAAACCATTTACCCTAAGGTAACTTAGACCTATGGTAAGTAACTTAAACCATTTACCCTAAGGTAACTTAGACCTATGGTAAGTAACTTAAACCATTTACCCTAAGGTAACTTAGACCTATGGTAAGTAACTTAAACCATTTACCCTAAGGTAACTTAGACCTATGGTAAGTAACTTAAACCATTTACCCTAAGGTAACTTAGACCTATGGTAAGTAACTTAAACCATTTACCCTAAGGTAACTTAGACCTATGGTAAGTAACTTAAACCATTTACCCTAAGGTAACTTAGACCTATGGTAAGTAACTTAAACCATTTACCCTAAGGTAACTTAGACCTATGGTAAGTAACTTAAACCATTTACCCTAAGGTAACTTAGACCTATGGTAAGTAACTTAAACCATTTACCCTAAGGTAACTTAGACCTATGGTAAGTAACTTAAACCATTTACCCTAAGGTAACTTAGACCTATGGTAAGTAACTTAAACCATTTACCCTAAGGTAACTTAGACCTATGGTAAGTAACTTAAACCATTTACCCTAAGGTAACTTAGACCTATGGTAAGTAACTTAAACCATTTACCCTAAGGTAACTTAGACCTATGGTAAGTAACTTAAACCATTTACCCTAAGGTAACTTAGACCTATGGTAAGTAACTTAAACCATTTACCCTAAGGTAACTTAGACCTATGGTAAGTAACTTAAACCATTTACCCTAAGGTAACTTAGACCTATGGTAAGTAACTTAAACCATTTACCCTAAGGTAACTTAGACCTATGGTAAGTAACTTAAACCATTTACCCTAAGGTAACTTAGACCTATGGTAAGTAACTTAAACCATTTACCCTAAGGTAACTTAGACCTATGGTAAGTAACTTAAACCATTTACCCTAAGGTAACTTAGACCTATGGTAAGTAACTTAAACCATTTACCCTAAGGTAACTTAGACCTATGGTAAGTAACTTAAACCATTTACCCTAAGGTAACTTAGACCTATGGTAAGTAACTTAAACCATTTACCCTAAGGTAACTTAGACCTATGGTAAGTAACTTAAACCATTTACCCTAAGGTAACTTAGACCTATGGTAAGTAACTTAAACCATTTACCCTAAGGTAACTTAGACCTATGGTAAGTAACTTAAACCATTTACCCTAAGGTAACTTAGACCTATGGTAAGTAACTTAAACCATTTACCCTAAGGTAACTTAGACCTATGGTAAGTAACTTAAACCATTTACCCTAAGGTAACTTAGACCTATGGTAAGTAACTTAAACCATTTACCCTAAGGTAACTTAGACCTATGGTAAGTAACTTAAACCATTTACCCTAAGGTAACTTAGACCTATGGTAAGTAACTTAAACCATTTACCCTAAGGTAACTTAGACCTATGGTAAGTAACTTAAACCATTTACCCTAAGGTAACTTAGACCTATGGTAAGTAACTTAAACCATTTACCCTAAGGTAACTTAGACCTATGGTAAGTAACTTAAACCATTTACCCTAAGGTAACTTAGACCTATGGTAAGTAACTTAAACCATTTACCCTAAGGTAACTTAGACCTATGGTAAGTAACTTAAACCATTTACCCTAAGGTAACTTAGACCTATGGTAAGTAACTTAAACCATTTACCCTAAGGTAACTTAGACCTATGGTAAGTAACTTAAACCATTTACCCTAAGGTAACTTAGACCTATGGTAAGTAACTTAAACCATTTACCCTAAGGTAACTTAGACCTATGGTAAGTAACTTAAACCATTTACCCTAAGGTAACTTAGACCTATGGTAAGTAACTTAAACCATTTACCCTAAGGTAACTTAGACCTATGGTAAGTAACTTAAACCATTTACCCTAAGGTAACTTAGACCTATGGTAAGTAACTTAAACCATTTACCCTAAGGTAACTTAGACCTATGGTAAGTAACTTAAACCATTTACCCTAAGGTAACTTAGACCTATGGTAAGTAACTTAAACCATTTACCCTAAGGTAACTTAGACCTATGGTTGCATCATGAATGAATGCATTTGGTTATCTGTAGAAGAGAGGAAGTCGTTGATAAGAATGGAGGAGGAAGCATTATGTAAGATATGGTGCCATCTTAAATGCATTTATTATATCACCATCATGGTACAGTTGAGGGTTTAGAAATGGCTGCCGTGGAGGTACATAAGACTAGACGATAACACAGCCAAGTGTAGACATGATCTTCCTTCCCATCATATATCACACACACACACACACACACACACACACACACACACACACAGCGGTCATGGCCAGATCTTAGTAACAAGCAAGTGTGCTCAAACCTCGGTGACTTGAGGCAGAGGTGTTACCGGACCCCCGCCCATTACACCACGAACGCACGGGGGCCCTCAGCAAGGCTGGTCATCGCCAGCGGAAGAAAAGGGGAGTTCAAAAAAAAAAAAAAGACATCTCGAGGAACTTGTAGTTCCAAAAGGAATCCATCGTTTCCCAGCTACCGACAGTAGCGCAATCTTGAAGCTGGCAGGAGCCTTTTAAAAGGCGCGGGGGTGGGGGGGGAGTGCATGATGAAGACGCATGAGACTCACTCTGACGCCAGCAAGCCATGCATAAACACCCAGAGCCGCCATCTATCGTCATGAGGCGCCATCTATCGGCATGAGGCGCCATCTATCGTCATAAGGCAACATCTATCGTCATGAGGCGACATCTATCGTCATGAGGCGCCATCTATCGTCATGAGGCGCCATCTATCGTCATGAGACGCCATCTATCGACATGAGGCGCCATCTATCGTCATGAGCCGCCATCTATCGTCATGAGGCGCCATCTATCGTCATGAAGCGACATCTATCGTCATGAGGCGACATCTATCGTCATGAGGCGCCATCTATCGTCATGAGGCGCCATCTGTCGTCATGAGGCGCCATCTGTCGTCATGAGGCGCCGTCTATCGTCATGAGGCGCCATCTCTCGTGATGAGGCGCCATCTATCGTGATGAGGCGCCATCTATCGTCATGTGAGGCGCCATCTATCGTCATGAGGCGCCGTCTATCGTCATGAGGCGACATCTATCGTCATGAGGGGCCATCTATCGTCATGAGGCGCCATCTATCGTCATGAGGCGCCGTCTATCGTCATGAGGCGACATCTATCGTCATGAGGGGCCATCTATCGTCATGAGGCGCCATCTATCGTCATGAGGCGCCGTCTATCGTCATGAGGCGACATCTATCGTCATGAGGGGCCATCTATCGTCATGGGGCGACATCTATCGTCATGAGGCGACATCTATCGTCATGAGGCGACATCTATCGTCATGTGAGGCGCCATTTGTCAGCCACTGTGCTCCACGTCGATGGCATTACAATAGATTCAGTCAGATGTGTTTGTATTTATTATTACCAGTGACCTGAACTGTGTATTATTGATGACACACACACACACACACACACACACACACACACACACACACACACACACACACACACACACACACACACACACACACACACACACACACACACACACACACACACACACACACATACACACACACACACACATACACACACACGATTCCGTCACAACACAAAGGAAACAAGAGTCACAGTGGCCAGTGCTGGTGGTGATGATGTGAGAGAACCTGGATGATGGTGTACGTACGAGAGAGAGAGAGAGAGAGAGAGAGAGAGAGAGAGAGAGAGAGAGAGAGAGAGAGAGAGAATCTTAAGTGCGGTGAAGGATTGTGAAAACGAGTTGAACGCTAGTGAAAAAAAAGATGGTGAACGCTGATGTTCAACTGTGATCATGAACACTGGTGAACATTGGTGAATGAACGAGGGAGAACAAGAGGTGGGATTTTAAAATATTGTTTGGCAGCAGTAAACATGTCTACGATAGTAAACATTAACAAACACATCAGTAAACATATAAACATGTTCGCTCGTGATCATACTGGATACAAACTAACTCGTGCACAAACAACTTTGTTTGAGGGAGGCAAAGCACCATTACCTTCACCAGTGTAGTTAGCAAATGAGCAGTTGTAAGGCGCACCATACACACGTTTTCTGTTCATATTTAATATTTTTTTTTTGCCTTAAATTTTTAGTAACATTGTTTTCGGTTCTTTATATAAAGTTGACATTAGTGTCACCTAAATTGTTTATTCTGTGCAGGGCTGACCCACTCCTCGATTTCTGTTTCATTTCCTTTACATATAGATTTGTATCAACATTTTATGTAACGTAGAGACATGCCAGACCTGTGTGTGTGTGTGTGTGTGTGTGTGTGTGTAAGTGTAGACCTTGGAAATACACATATGTATGTAATATATGTATGCTCTCGGATATACATATATACATGAACACGTACCACACAGGCATTGCTTAAAACACACACGTATACATGGTGAGTGTCACATCTGTATTCATCCTCTCTGGCCACTACAATACCTGTTTGCATGTTTACATAAAATATATAATTCACCTTCGTATTTAGCAAAAGCAGTTAGCCCTAGGCTTAAAAGCTACGCTTACAGCTTAGAGCGGCTTATATATATATATATATATATATATATATATATATATATATATATATATATATATATATATATATATATCCCTGGGGATAGGGGAGAAAGAATACTTCCCACGTATTCCCTGCGTGTCGTAGAAGGCGACTAAAAGGGGAGGGAGCGGGGGGCTGGAAATCCTCCCCTCTCGTTTTTTTTTTTTTTTCAAAAGAAGGAACAGAGAATTGGGCCAGGTGAGGGTATTCCCCCAAAGGCCCAGTCCTCTGTTCTAAACGCTACCTCGCTAATGCGGGAAATGGCGAATAGTTTTAAGGAAGGATATTATATATATTTTTTTTATTATACTTTGTCGCTGTCTCCCGCGTTTGCGAGGTAGCGCAAGGAAACAGACGAAAGAAATGGCCCAACCCCCCCCCCCCCATACACATGTATATACATACGTCCACACACGCAAATATACATACCTACACAGCTTTCCATGGTTTACCCCAGACGCTTCACATGCCTTGATTCAATCCACTGACAGCACGTCAACCCCGGTATACCACATCGCTCCGATTCACTCTATTCCTTGCCCTCCTTTCACCCTCCTGCATATTCAGGCCCCGATCACACAAAATCTTTTTCACTCCATCTTTCCACCTCCAATTTGGTCTCCCTCTTCTCCTCGTTCCCTCCACCTCCGACACATATATCCTCTTGGTCAATCTTTCCTCACTCATTCTCTCCATGAGCCCAAACCACTTCAAAACACCCTCTTCTGCTCTCTCAACAACGCTTTTTTTATTTCCACACATCTCTCTTACCCTTACGTTACTCACTCGATCAAACCACCTCACACCACACATTGTCCTCAAACATCTCATTTCCAGCACATCCATCCTCCTGCGCACAACTCTATCATAGCCCACGCCTCGCAACCATACAACATTGTTGGAACCACTATTCATTCAAACATACCCATTTTTGCTTTCCGAGATAATGTTCTCGACTTCCACACATTCTTCAAGGCCCCCAGAATTTTCGCCCCCTCCCCCACCCTATGATCCACTTCCGCTTCCATGGTTCCATCCGCTGCCAGATCCACTCCCAGATATCTAAAACACTTCACTTCCTCCAGTTTTTCTCCATTCAAACTCACCTCCCAATTGACTTGACCCTCAACCCTACTGTACCTAATAACCTTGCTCTTATTCACATTTACTCTTAACTTTCTTCTTCCACACACTTTACCAAACTCAGTCACCAGCTTCTGCAGTTTCTCACATGAATCAGCCACCAGCGCTGTATCATCAGCGAACAACAACTGACTCACTTCCCAAGCTCTCTCATCCCCAACAGACTTCATACTTGTGTGTGTGTGTGTGTGTGTGTGTGTTACGTAGAAAACGGGATTACGTCTTTCGTACGAGAACATCTCCCAGTTTTTTGTTATCCTTTACTTCCTGGAAACTTCAAGTCGTCTGTGTGTGTGTGTGTGTGTGTGTGTGTTAGTTCGTCTCACAAGACACGGCTCCGTGTTGTGTGGGAGGGGGCGTCCCACACAGGAGCATGGCCGAGTTCGTGTGGTGTGTAGGATGTTGAAGGAGTCAGTAGTCCTGCTGGCCCCCTGTGGTCGGTCATTTGCATAATTATCATCGCAATGACACCTGCCGCCCCGGGGAAGTTCCCCCCCCCCCCCCCCCCCCCCCCCCGTGGCCAAGACTCCACACTGGGGCGCAGGGGGAGAAGAAAGGAGGAGGAGGAGGAGGAAGAGGAGGAGGAGCTGAAATGAATATTCATAGGATTGCAGTTGATTTGGGACAGTAACGGAATTGTGGGGGTGTGGGGGGATGGTCATGATGGTGGGGGGGAAGTGCATGGTCATGGAGGTGCGGGTGGGGGGGGGGGAGTGGGGGTGGGGGGGAGGAGGGGGGGAAGTGCATGGTCATGGAGGTGCGGGTGGGTGGGAGGGGGTGGGGGTTGGTTGATTTTTGTATGCGCGGAACGGCGCAAGGCTGGACACACCCCCCCCACCCCCACCCCTTCCCCCCTGCCAGAAAACCACTCATCAGGAATAGAAAATGGGATGCGTTTGTATGCGCGGAAGTGTTCCGTTGGTCGTGGGTAGCTACGTTGCCGGGCGCACACACTAGGTTTCACAAACCTGACGTCATGGGGTTTGCCCCGTGCGCGATCCTATAACAATGGTACTACAGCGAACGTTTACACAATTGTAAATAACCAAAAAAAACACAAACAAATGATTGAGACGACTTCATGTGTTATCATGAGCTGGGCACAGTGGTTCACCCGCTTCTCTTTTTCTTTTAACAGTGTTGCCGACGATGCGACATTACACTTCCATGAAATCGGCTGCGTACAACGAACAGGTACGTGTGTACGTCCTTCCGTCTACCAGTTACTGCTCAGCTGTTCTGCGCAGTTATGTATTGTATGTAAAGCGATGGTAGTAGTATGATGACTCCATATGTATTAACGGTACATAGAATATATGTACACGTTACGTTGTGGTCATTACAGTATGTTACAGAAGTACAGAGTGTTGGATGAACCCTCCGCGACACGACCCGCTTAACAGCTCATTACGACAACCCTCACACGACGGGTGAGGTCTCGAACTACGAGTGACGTCACGGCAGTAATGTGTTGTCGATCGCTTATTGGCGGAGAGCGGTTCTGACGTCATCGTGAGCGGCAGGACCAAGCCCTCTTTTGTTTTTGTTTTCCATTTCACGGTGTCGAATGCTACTGCAAGTACTATGGCTACTACTACTGCTATACTACTACTACTACTACTACTACTACTACTACTACTACTACTACTACTACTACTACTACACCCGCTGCACTACCATGATGATAATGGTAATAATGATAACGATAGCAATCATGTTGTTAGCTTGTTTTCGTATTTTGGTATATGTTATCAAGACTTTCAAAGTTATCTTAAATCGAGTTATGGTGATCTATTGAACACCATCAGATGTTCATGATCACACACACACACACACACACACACACACACACGTGCGCTGGTTATCCTGCTTGTTACGACCCTAATCATTACCGTTATGTCTGGCTCTACGATCGTCATGGCTGTTCTACCAGCTGTTACCAAACCATAACAAATCATGAATATTCAAAAAAAGAATCAAATTTAATGAAAATGATTTTCTTCAACACGACACATACAAGTACAAGTTAAATGTCGTTTATTCCGGGCAAAGAAGGTCGAGGGTTGTCTGCTTTTCTTCAAGATTTCCCCCAAAGAAATCGTTGTACCGAGCTGGGAAGCAGTCAACCCCGAGCAATGTTTACATAACAGAGGAATTCCTGCCAGCCACAGTATTTCCTGGACACGTTTGCCTCCACGAACATCAGCATCAGCCTTACCCTTGCTGGATTACATGTCGAGAAAAAGTAATTAAATGTCATTTGTTATTACTTGCCATATATGGATTGTTGGTTGTTTGTTTATGTATGTATTTGATGATGATATTTACATCCAGGATGCGAATTTTCGTTTGGACTGCAGTATGATGAGTGCTTGTACACCAAGTGCTATTGTACATGTCAGGAACACAAGTGTACATAATTAGTTTCTGCAGGAAGAGTACATATGTACAGCAGTCGCTGGCACGCGCTGAAGCGACCTGTAATTGTGGTCTTGTGTCGTTGACCTGGCTCGACGGTTGTTGACACTCGTCCCGTCACCACCAGCGGCAGTGGACAACCATTAGGTGGCACAACGTACACAGACTGGAGAGCGGTCAACCCGCGCGCATCATCGTGACGCGACGCGCAGAAACATGTGGCTCTTTTCTATTTGCTTTTAAGTAGTCTGTTTAGGACCTTTTTGCTTCAGCATTAATTTACCTTTCCCGCTCTGTTCCAGCAACGCTCTCATCAGGGCTACCGCTGCAGCGCTCAGGAAACCAGCCACGTCCATCGGGCGGGTCCTTAGGCCATGAACTGGGGTGAGGGTTCGTGTGTGTCTGTGTGAAGTTTGTTGTGGACGATTGGAGAGTAAGTGGTCGTGTGTTCCTGGTCGTGCGTGCGGTCGGTCTTGAGATGAATTAAGTCGGTGTTTGTTATGTTACATAAGAGAGACTTATCTTCAGGATGGACACTTAAAAAAGCTAACCAGAAGACGTGTAAGGATTGTGGTGGTGGTGGTGGTAGATGTGTGGGTATGTGTGGTAGTGGTAGATGGGTACGTGTGTATGTGTGGTGGTGGTAGATGGGTACGCATGTATGTGTGGTGGTGGCAGATGGGTACGCATGTATGTGTGGTGGTAGTGGTAGATGAGTGGGTATGTGTGATGGTGGTAGATGGGTACGCATGTATGTGTGGTGGTGGTAGATGGGTACGCATGTATGTGTGGTGGTGGTGGTAGATGGGTACGCATGTATGTGTGGTGGTGGTAGATGAGTGGGTATGTGTGATGGTGGTAGATGGGTACGCATGTATGTGTGGTGGTGGTAGATGGGTACGCATGTATGTGTGGTGGTGGTAGATGGGTACGCATGTATGTGTGGTGGTGGTAGATGGGTACGCATGTATGTGTGGTGGTGGTAGATGGGTACGCATGTATGTGTGGTGGTGGTAGATTAGTGGGTATGTGTGATGGTGGTAGATGGGTACGCATGTATGTGTGGTGGTGGTAGATGGGTACGCATGTATGTGTGGTGGTGGTAGATGGGTACGCATGTATGTGTGGTGGTGGTAGATGAGTGGGTATGTGTGATGGTGGTAGATGGGTACGCATGTATGTGTGGTGGTGGTAGATGGGTACGCATGTATGTGTGGTGGTGGTAGATGAGTGGGTATGTGTGATGGTGGTAGATGGGTACGCATGTATGTGTGGTGGTGGTAGATGGGTACGCATGTATGTGTGGTGGTGGTAGATGGGTACGCATGTATGTGTGGTGGTGGTAGATGAGTGGGTATGTGTGGTGGTGGTAGATGGGTACGCATGTATGTGTGGTGGTGGTAGATGGGTACGCATGTATGTGTGGTGGTGGTAGATGGGTACGCATGTATGTGTGGTGGTGGTAGATGGGTACGCATGTATGTGTGGTGGTGGTAGATGAGTGGGTATGTGTGGTGGTGGTAGATGGGTACGCATGTATGTGTGGTGGTGGTAGATGGGTACGCATGTATGTGTGGTGGTGGTAGATGGGTACGCATGTATGTGTGGTGGTGGTAGATGGGTACGCATGTATGTGTGGTGGTGGTGGTGGGAGGCGGGTGTGCGTATATTGCTCGTCGGATCTTTGCGTTATGTAGTTACTGAAGGCAGTGTTGTAGTGGTTGGGTGTAGGGGTAGGGTAAGTAGGTAGGTAGGTAGGGGGGATATGTGAATACCGGTTGTGGATTTTTGAGGTAACGGTTAACCATTTTCTTTGGGGAGGGGTTGTTTACGTAGTGGTTTGGATGGGAGGGCACTTAAAGCTGTTGTGAAGCGTTGGGTGTTGAACGTATTGTATAGGGAGGATCCTCGTTGCATTGTGTGGGTGTCCAGTGCTTGGGTTGTTGAGCAAGCGTTGATGCCTGTCACAACTCAGTTTGGTTTTCATCTTGGTTAGGTTTGAGTTCAGCGCAGTGGATGACGATGAGATGGTGAGGGTAGTTTGCTATAGAGCGCATGGAGGCGTGTGTAGAGGATACAAAGAAGTTTTCTTTTTCCCAACTTCTGGGATCAATGAATAGTTGACGGGAGTCCAGTCGTTGATCGTACGTTGATGTGTGTGGTATAGGGAGCTGATATATGACCAATATACAGTGGTTGAGTGTTGGTGCTGGAGTTGATCGTACGTTGATGTGTGTGGTAAAGGGAGTTAATATATGACCAATATACAGTGGTTGAATGCTGGTGCAGGAGTTCAGGAATTAGTTATTATGGCAACGGGTCGTGGTCAGACCCACTCACTGTGAGGGTAGCCAGGACATGACTCGGTATGTTGGGTTAATCACTGGATTCAAGTATGGTAGACTGGAGACGTTCCATGTCCCGGACTTTCATTATCTTGGATTATATTAACCGTATCCTCATTATCGTCGATTACATTAACCGTCTCTCTACTACTATCTTGCATTGCATTAACCGTATGCACATTATCTTGGATTACATTAACCGTATGCTCATTGTCATGGATTACATTAACCGTATGCTCATTATCTTGGATTACATTAACCTTATGCACATTATCTTGGATTACATTAACCGTATGCTCATTATCTTGGATTACATTAACCGTATGCTCATTATCTTGGATTACATTAACCGTATGCTCGTTATCTTGGATTACATCAACCGTCTCCCTACTATCTTGGATTACATTAACCGTATGCTCATTATCTTGGATTACATTAACCGTCTCCCTACTATCTTGGATTACATTAACCGTATGCTCATTATCTTGCATTACATTAACCGTATGCTCATTATCTTGGATTACATTAACCGTATGCTCATTATCTTGGATTACATTAACCGTCTCCCTACTATCTTGGATTACATTAACCGCATGCTCATTATCTTGGATTACATTAACCGTATGCTCATTATCTTGGATTACATTAACCGTATGCTCATTATCTTGGATTACATTAATCGTATGCTCATTAACTTGGATTACATTAACCGTATGCACATTGTCTTGGATTACATTAACCGTCTCCCTACTATCTTGGATTACATTAACCGTATGCTCATTGTCTTGGATTACATTAACCGTATGCTCGTTATCTTGGATTACATTAACCGTATGCACATTGTCTTGGATTACATTAACCGTCTCCCTACTATCTTGGATTACATTAACCGTATGCTCATTGTCTTGGATTACATTAACCGTATGCTCGTTATCTTGGATTACATTAACCGTATGCACATTATCTTGGATTACATTAACCGTCTCCCTACTATCTTGGATTACATTAACCGTATGCTCATTGTCTTGGATTACATTAACCGTATGCTCGTTATCTTGGATTACATTAACCGTATGCACATTGTCTTGGATTACATTAACCGTCTCCCTACTATCTTGGATTACATTAACCGTATGCTCATTGTCTTGGATTACATTAACCGTATGCTCGTTATCTTGGATTACATTAACCGTATGCACATTGTCTTGGATTACATTAACCGTCTCCCTACTATCTTGGATTACATTAACCGTATGCTCATTGTCTTGGATTACATTAACCGTATGCTCGTTATCTTGGATTACATTAACCGTATGCACATTATCTTGGATTACATTAACCGTATGCACATTATCTTGGATTACATTAACCGTATGCACATTATCTTGGATTACATTAACCGTATGCACATTATCTTGGATTACATTAACCGTATGCACATTATCTTGGATTACATTAACCGTATGCACATTATCTTGGATTACATTAACCGTATGCTCGTTATCTTGGATTACATTAACCGTCTCGTGATGATCATGACAAGGTATTCATGAGATGCACAAGGAAGATCATGTTACATCCAGTGTGGAGACAAGTGGCCGGCCAGGCCCAGCTTCCTCATCTCTATTCACCTCGGCTGCACAATGGTCAGGTGTGTGTGTTGCTTCCTTGTTAATGTAGATCAGGTATTAAACACACACACACACACACACACTTGTGATAAGAGAGGCGTCAGAATGATAATAGATAACTTATAGGAAGGGAGTGAAACCCTCGACCCTCCTGATTGTCTGCAGTGCGATGAAAGATTGGTAAATGATGACGTAGTTACGTTGTAGAGGGAGTGATGCGGTGTATAGACCCCGGGTCCTCGATACAGTGAATAAAGGTGTCATTGCAGGTAGGAGGCAACATAGTGTCACACTCGAGAACTGATCAAGGAAGATACGTAAACAGGAGAGGAATTGGGAACTTATGAACAGGCTTAAGGAGATGGTAAGTCCATATAACACTGGAAAAGTTAATAAGATGTACGGTAGGAATATTAGAAAAAGCGATGCGGCCACAGGGTTGTGCTGCTCCTTGCTAATAAATGATTTTACACATGTACGCAGAAGTAACACACTGTCGCAAATACACTGAAACAAATACACACGTTCGTTGTCACTGTGAGGGAAACAAGTGAACACTTATGTTTGCCTACACATATTTTTTTCCCTGGCTGATTAAAACATATGATTGGTTTAAGCAAAACTTATAATCAGAAATTATTCGCAAAGTTAAAACAGACTTATTTCACGATTCGTTACGTTGCCTCTCGAAACGCCAAACTAAAACCTGGTTTTTCTTTTGGTCTTGTGTGTGTGTGTGTGTGTGTGTGTAATTAAACATTTTTTGTGTCACATTTTCTACACTCGGAGATTCAACGGTAACTCAAACATTTAAGTCTACGTTAAGCATAATGTATGCGAGGATGATTTTGTGCGCTACGTTCCTGAAAATTACTCATGATTTTCTTTGTATATTTTTTTTAATGTATAATTTCATTATCCATAATTTTTATATAACTGCATTATTTATCTAAAACTCTATGGCTAGATATTTACCGATTA